>NC_074665.1:92809533-93109533 GCF_029448725.1 Salvelinus fontinalis | reverse complement strand
CATTTCACATTCGTAAAATAAAGTGGTGATCCTAACTGACCTAAAACAGGGAATTTTTTACTAGGATTAAATGTCAGAAATTGTGAAAAACTGAGTTTGAATGTATTTGGTGTGTGTAAATTTCCGACTTCAACTGTTGTGGAGGATGAATCAGAATTAGTTGGGTAACATAGATAAATAATATGTTTTATTTACATAATATGCTTATGTGAGATACTTGTCATTAGAATGTCTCCCTTTGGACTATACTGTTGGCAGTTGCTCTTTTCCCTTCTCAGCTGGGGCTCAGTCACCTGGGGCTCAGTCACCTGGGGCTCAGTCACCTGGGGCTCAGTCACCTGGGGCTCAGTCACCTGGGGCTCAGTCACCTGGGGCTCAGTCACCTGGGGCTCAGTCACCTGGGGCTCAGTCACTTGGGGCCCAGAGAGGGGAGAGGTCAGGCTTATCTTTTACATGTCCCTGGTGCAGAATATCAGAAAGGAAGAGTTCACAATGGAACATTATCTTCATATGTGAATGTATCTGTTAAAACATGTGAAGGGATGGTTAAAGGCGAACCAATTATCTCTTGGCTCCACAATGTCTGTGCAGAAGTCACTCCCCTCAGTGAGCTTGTCCAGGAGTGGGGAGAAGAGGGGGTTTTACTTGAGATGGGAGAATATAGAGTTGACAATTGAGTTATGCCTTGGATGAGGTAATGTTTTGGTACTATGAAGTACCAAGAACGAGATTAGAACCTCGTCTTAGAGACCAAACTGAACGATAATTTATAGCTAATGCTATCTGGCTATGGGATACTCCTCTCTCAAGTAAAAGTCTTTCTTTGTGAAGAGTTCCTAAGATCGGTTGTTCGTCATGTAAGTTGAGAGGGGTGTGTCTTGGCTATAAAAGATCTTGGTATTCTTTTGTAGGCACTCTCAGAATTCATTATAGACACTGAATTGATCTGAGAGTCAAAGGGCTATGGTGAAGCTCATATTATTAAAGATTAAGTTTAAGTATAACTCTGACTGGTGTGTGGTTTGTAACTCTCCTCATTTGGTAATACAGGAAATTGCCACGACACTGTACATTACTGTAAAGCCCTGAAGGATGTCTGAACAATGAACTATATGATGGAATTTATCTAACCTTGTGTTGAACTATATGATGGACTGTATTGATGTACCTTGTGTTGAACTATATGATGGACTGTATTGATGTACCTTGTGTTGAACTATATGATGGACTGTATCTATCCTTGTGTTGAACTATGTGATGGACTGTATCTATCCTTGTGTTGAACTATATGATGGACTGTATCTATCCTTGTGTTGAACTATATGATGGACTGTATCTATCCTTGTGTTGAACTATATGATGGACTGTATCTATCCTTGTGTTGAACTATATGATGGACTGTATCTATCCTTGTGTTGAACTATATGATGGACTGTATCTATCCTTGTGTTGAACTATATGATGGACTGTATCTATCCTTGTGTTGAACTATATGATGGACTGTATCTATCCTTGTGTTGAACTATATGATGGACTGTATCTATCCTTGTGTTGAACTATATGATGGACTGTATCTATCCTTGTGTTGAACTATATGATGGACTGTATCTAACCTTGTGTTGAACTATATGATGGACTGTATCTATCCTTGTGTTGAACTATATGATGGACTGTATCTAACCTTGTGTTTGAACTTGTTGGAGATGTTGTGCTCCTTCTTATTGAGGTCTATGAAGTAGTTAGTGATGCGGTCCTTGGCTCCACACTCCATGTCCCAGTTGATCTTGAAGGAGTCACAGGTGATGTTGGTGATCTTGACGTTCTGAGGAACAGGAAGATCCTCCTTTTCCGCGATGCTGCTGTCCTGAGAGTTGTTTCCTGTCAACACAGGAAGTAGACAACACAGTCAACAATGAGTCAACAAATAGTAAATAAATCAATAAAGGCATTAGAGAGAGGGAGAGGAGATCAACATGGCCCTGCCACATCTGACGAGCGTTAGAGCCGGTGTAGTAGGAGATCAACATGGTCCTGCCACATCTGACGAGCATTAGAGCCGGTGTAGTAGGAGATCAACATGGCCCTGCCACATCTGACGAGCGTTAGAGCCGGTGTAGTAGGAGATCAACATGGCCCTGCCACATCCGACGAGCGTCAGAGCCGGTGTAGTAGGAGATCAACATGGCCCTGCCACATCCGACGAGCGTCGGAGCCGGTGTAGTAGGAGATCAACATGGCCCTGCCACATCCGACGAGCGTCGGAGCCGGTGTAGTAGGAGATCAACATGGCCCTGCCACATCCGACGAGCGTTAGAGCCGGTGTAGTAGGAGATCAACATGGCCCTGCCACATCCGACGAGCGTTGGAGCCGGTGTAGTAGGAGATCAACATGGCCCTGCCACATCCGACGAGCGTCGGAGCCGGTGTAGTAGGAGATCAACATGCCCTGCCACATCCGACGAGCGTCGGAGCCGGTGTAGTAGGAGATCAACATGCCCTGCCACATCCGACGAGCGTTGGAGCCGGTGTAGTAGGAGATCAACATGGCCCTGCCACATCCGACGAGCGTTGGAGCCGGTGTAGTAGGAGATCAACATGGCCCTGCCACATCCGACGAGCGTCAGAGCCGGTGTAGTAGGAGATCAACATGGCCCTGCCACATCTGACGAGCGTTGGAGCCGGTGTAGTAGGAGATCAACATGGTCCTGCCACATCTGACGAGCGTTAGAGCCGGTGTAGTACGATTCCATCTTAGTCCTGTATTGACACTTTGCCTGTTTGATGGTTCGTCGGAGGGCGTAGCGGGATTTCTTATAAGCTTCCTTATTAAAGTCCCGCTCCTTGATTACGGCAGCTCTAGCCTTTAGCTCAGTGGGAATGTTGCCTGTAATCCATGGCTTCTGGTTGGGGTATGTATGTACAATCACTGTGGGGATGACGTCATGGATGCACTTATTGATGAAGCCAATGACTGATGTGGTGTACTCCTCAATGCCATCGGAAGAATCCCAGAAAATATTCCAGTCTGTGATAGCAAAACAGTCCTGTAGCTTAGCATCTGCTTCATCTGACCACTTTTTTATTGAATTTTTGCTCATAAGCAGGAATCATGAGGATAGAATTATGGTCAGATTTGCCAAATGGAGGACGTGAGAGAGCTTTGTACTTGTCTCTGTGTGTGGAGTGAAGGTGGTCTAGAGTTTTTTTCCCCCCTGGTTGCACATTTAACATGCTGATAGAAACCAACAATGTATATAGCCTCCACATTGACTCTGTACCGGTACCCCCTGTATTTAGCCTCCACATTGACTCTGTACCGGTACCCCCTGTATATAGTCTCCACATTGACTCTGTACCGGTACCCCCTGTATATAGCCTCCACATTGACTCTGTACCGGTACCCCCTGTATATAGTCTCCACATTGACTCTGTACGGTACCTCCTGTATATAGCCTCCACATTGACTCTGTACCGGTACCCCCTGTATATAGCCTCCACATTGACTCTGTACGGTACCTCCTGTATATAGCCTCCACATTGACTCTGTACCGGTACCCCCTGTATATAGCCTCCACATTGACTCTGTATCGGTAACCCCTGTATATAGCCTCCACATTGACTCTGTACCGGTACCCCCTGTATATAGCCTCCACATTGACTCTGTACCGTAACACCCTGTATATAGTCTCCACATTGACTCTGTACCGGTACTCCCTGTATATAGTCTCCACATTGACTCTGTACCGGTACCCCCTGTATATAGCCTCCACATTGACTCTGTGCCGGTACCCCCTGTATATAGCCTCCACATTGACTCTGTACCATTACCCCCTGTACATAGCCTCCACATTGACTCTGTACCGTAACACCCTGTATATAGCCTCCACATTGACTCTGTACCGGTACTTCCTGTATATAGCCTCCACATTGACTCTGTACCAGTACCCCCTGTATATAGTCTCCACATTGACTCTGTACCGGTACCCCCTGTATATAGCCTCCACATTGACTCTGTACTGGTACCCCCTGTATATAGTCTCCACATTGACTCTGTACCGGCACCCCCTGTATATAGCCTCCACATTGACTCTGTACCAGTACCCCCTGTATATAGTCTCCACATTGACTCTGTACCGGTACCCCCTGTATATAGCCTCCACATTGACTCTGTACCGTAACACCCTGTATATAGTCTCCACATTGACTCTGTACCGGTACCCCCTGTATATAGCCTCCACATTGACTCTGTGCCGGTACCCCCTGTATATAGCCTCCACATTGACTCTGTGCCGGTACCCCCTGTATATAGCCTCCACATTGACTCTGTACCATTACCCCCTTTATATAGCCTCCACATTGACTCTGTACCGTAACACCCTGTATATAGCCTCCACATTGACTCTGTACCGGTACTTCCTGTATATAGCCTCCACATTGACTCTGTACCGGTACTTCCTGTATATAGCCTCCACATTGACTCTGTACCGGTACCCCCTGTATATAGCCTCCACATTGACTCTGTACCGGTACCCCCTGTATATAGCCTCCACATTGACTCTGTACCGGTACCCCCTGTATATAGCCTCCACATTGACTCTGTACCGGTACCCCCTGTATATAGCCTCCACATTGACTCTGTACCGTAACACCCTGTATATAGCCTCCACATTGACTCTGTACCGGTACCCCCCTGTATATAGCCTCCACATTGACTCTGTACCGGTACCCCTGTGTATAGCCTCCACATTGACTCTGTACCGTAATACCCTGTATATAGCCTCCACATTGACTCTGTACCGGTACCCCCTGTATATAGCCTCCACATTGACTCTGTACTGGTACCCCCTGTACATAGCCTCCACATTGACTCTGTACCGGTACCCTCTGTATATAGCCTCCACATTGACTCTGTACCGTAATACCCTGTATATAGTCTCCACATTGACTCTGTACCGTAACACGCTGTATATAGCCTCCACATTGACTCTGTACCGGTACCCCCTGTATATAACCTCCACATTGACTCTGTACCGGTACCACCTGTATATAGTCTCCACATTGACTCTGTACCGGTACCCCCTGTATATAGCCTCCACATTGACTCTGTACTGGTACCCCCTGTATATAGTCTCCACATTGACTCTGTACCGGTACCCCCTGTATATAGCCTCCACATTGACTCTGTACCAGTACCCCCTGTATATAGTCTCCACATTGACTCTGTACCGGTACCCCCTGTATATAGCCTCCACATTGACTCTGTACCGTAACACCCTGTATATAGTCTCCACATTGACTCTGTACCGGTACCCCCTGTATATAGCCTCCACATTGACTCTGTGCCGGTACCCCCTGTATATAGCCTCCACATTGACTCTGTACCATTACCCCCTTTATATAGCCTCCACATTGACTCTGTACCGTAACACCCTGTATATAGCCTCCACATTGACTCTGTACCGGTACTTCCTGTATATAGCCTCCACATTGACTCTGTACCAGTACCCCCTGTATATAGCCTCCACATTGACTCTGTACCGGTACCCCCTGTATATAGCCTCCACATTGACTCTGTACCGGTACCCCCTGTATATAGCCTCCACATTGACTCTGTACCGGTACCCCCTGTATATAGCCTCCACATTGACTCTGTACCGTAACACCCTGTATATAGCCTCCACATTGACTCTGTACCGGTACCCCCCTGTATATAGCCTCCACATTGACTCTGTACCGGTACCCCTGTGTATAGCCTCCACATTGACTCTGTACCGTAATACCCTGTATATAGCCTCCACATTGACTCTGTACCGGTACCCCCTGTATATAGCCTCCACATTGACTCTGTACTGGTACCCCCTGTACATAGCCTCCACATTGACTCTGTACCGGTACCCTCTGTATATAGCCTCCACATTGACTCTGTACCGTAATACCCTGTATATAGTCTCCACATTGACTCTGTACCGTAACACGCTGTATATAGCCTCCACATTGACTCTGTACCGGTACCCCCTGTATATAGCCTCCACATTGACTCTGTACCGTTACCCCCCTGTATATAGCCTCCACATTGACTCTGTACCGTAACACGCTGTATATAGCCTCCACATTGACTCTGTACCGGTACCCCCTGTATATAGCCTCCACATTGACTCTGTACCGGTACCCCCCTGTATATAGCCTCCACATTGACTCTGTACCGGTACCCCCTGTATATAGCCTCCACATTGACTCTGTACCGTAACACGCTGTATATAGCCTCCACATTGACTCTGTACCGGTACCCCCTGTATATAGCCTCCACATTGACTCTGTACCGGTACCGCCCTGTATATAGCCTCCACATTGACTCTGTACCGTAACACGCTGTATATAGCCTCCACATTGACTCTGTACCGGTACCCCCTGTATATAGCCTCCACATTGACTCTGTACCGGTACCCCCCTGTATATAGCCTCCACATTGACTCTGTACCGGTACCCCCTGTATATAGTCTCCACATTGACTCTGTACGGTACCTCCTGTATATAGCCTCCACATTGACTCTGTACCGGTACCCCCTGTATATAGCCTCCACATTGACTCTGTACGGTACCTCCTGTATATAGCCTCCACATTGACTCTGTACCGGTACCCCCTGTATATAGCCTCCACATTGACTCTGTATCGGTAACCCCTGTATATAGCCTCCACATTGACAATGTACCGGTACCCCCTGAATATAGCCTCCACATTGACTCTGTACCGTAACACCCTGTATATAGTCTCCACATTGACTCTGTACCGGTACTCCCTGTATATAGTCTCCACATTGACTCTGTACCGGTACCCCCTGTATATAGCCTCCACATTGACTCTGTGCCGGTACCCCCTGTATATAGCCTCCACATTGACTCTGTACCATTACCCCCTGTATATAGCCTCCACATTGACTCTGTACCGTAACACCCTGTATATAGCCTCCACATTGACTCTGTACCGGTACTTCCTGTATATAGCCTCCACATTGACTCTGTACCAGTACCCCCTGTATATAGTCTCCACATTGACTCTGTACCGTACCCCCTGTATATAGCCTCCACATTGACTCTGTACTGGTACCCCCTGTATATAGTCTCCACATTGACTCTGTACCGGTACCCCCTGTATATAGCCTCCACATTGACTCTGTACCAGTACCCCCTGTATATAGTCTCCACATTGACTCTGTACCGGTACCCCCTGTATATAGCCTCCACATTGACTCTGTACCGTAACACCCTGTATATAGTCTCCACATTGACTCTGTACCGGTACCCCCTGTATATAGCCTCCACATTGACTCTGTGCCGGTACCCCCTGTATATAGCCTCCACATTGACTCTGTACCATTACCCCCTTTATATAGCCTCCATATTGACTCTGTACCGTAACACCCTGTATATAGCCTCCACATTGACTCTGTACCGGTACTTCCTGTATATAGCCTCCACATTGACTCTGTACCAGTACCCCCTGTATATAGCCTCCACATTGACTCTGTACCGGTACCCCCTGTATATAGCCTCCACATTGACTCTGTACCGGTACCCCCTGTATATAGCCTCCACATTGACTCTGTACCAGTACCCCCTGTATATAGCCTCCACATTGACTCTGTACCGTAACACCCTGTATATAGCCTCCACATTGACTCTGTACCGGTACCCCCCTGTATATAGCCTCCACATTGACTCTGTACCGGTACCCCTGTGTATAGCCTCCACATTGACTCTGTACCGTAATACCCTGTATATAGCCTCCACATTGACTCTGTACCGGTACCCCCTGTATATAGCCTCCACATTGACTCTGTACCAGTACCCCCTGTATATAGTCTCCACATTGACTCTGTACCGGTACCCTCTGTATATAGCCTCCACATCGACTCTGTACCGTAATACCCTGTATATAGTCTCCACATTGACTCTGTACCGTAACACGCTGTATATAGCCTCCACATTGACTCTGTACCGGTACCCCCTGTATATAACCTCCACATTGACTCTGTACCGGTACCACCTGTATATAGTCTCCACATTGACTCTGTACCGGTACCCCCTGTATATAGCCTCCACATTGACTCTGTACTGGTACCCCCTGTATATAGTCTCCACATTGACTCTGTACCGGTACCCCCTGTATATAGCCTCCACATTGACTCTGTACCAGTACCCCCTGTATATAGTCTCCACATTGACTCTGTACCGGTACCCCCTGTATATAGCCTCCACATTGACTCTGTACCGTAACACCCTGTATATAGTCTCCACATTGACTCTGTACCGGTACCCCCTGTATATAGCCTCCACATTGACTCTGTGCCGGTACCCCCTGTATATAGCCTCCACATTGACTCTGTACCATTACCCCCTTTATATAGCCTCCACATTGACTCTGTACCGTAACACCCTGTATATAGCCTCCACATTGACTCTGTACCGGTACTTCCTGTATATAGCCTCCACATTGACTCTGTACCAGTACCCCCTGTATATAGCCTCCACATTGACTCTGTATCGGTAACCCCTGTATATAGCCTCCACATTGACTCTGTACCGGTACCCCCTGTATATAGCCTCCACATTGACTCTGTATCGGTAACCCCTGTATATAGCCTCCACATTGACTCTGTACCGGTACCCCCTGTATATAGCCTCCACATTGACTCTGTACCGTAACACCCTGTATATAGTCTCCACATTGACTCTGTACCGGTACTCCCTGTATATAGTCTCCACATTGACTCTGTACCGGTACCCCCTGTATATAGCCTCCACATTGACTCTGTGCCGGTACCCCCTGTATATAGCCTCCACATTGACTCTGTACCATTACCCCCTGTATATAGCCTCCACATTGACTCTGTACCGTAACACCCTGTATATAGCCTCCACATTGACTCTGTACCGGTACTTCCTGTATATAGCCTCCACATTGACTCTGTACCAGTACCCCCTGTATATAGTCTCCACATTGACTCTGTACCGGTACCCCCTGTATATAGCCTCCACATTGACTCTGTACTGGTACCCCCTGTATATAGTCTCCACATTGACTCTGTACCGGTACCCCCTGTATATAGCCTCCACATTGACTCTGTACCAGTACCCCCTGTATATAGTCTCCACATTGACTCTGTACCGGTACCCCCTGTATATAGCCTCCACATTGACTCTGTACCGTAACACCCTGTATATAGTCTCTACATTGACTCTGTACCGGTACCCCCTGTATATAGCCTCCACATTGACTCTGTGCCGGTACCCCCTGTATATAGCCTCCACATTGACTCTGTACCATTACCCCCTTTATATAGCCTCCACATTGACTCTGTACCGTAACACCCTGTATATAGCCTCCACATTGACTCTGTACCGGTACTTCCTGTATATAGCCTCCACATTGACTCTGTACCAGTACCCCCTGTATATAGCCTCCACATTGACTCTGTACCGGTACCCCCTGTATATAGCCTCCACATTGACTCTGTACCGGTACCCCCTGTATATAGCCTCCACATTGACTCTGTACCGGTACCCCCTGTATATAGCCTCCACATTGACTCTGTACCGTAACACCCTGTATATAGCCTCCACATTGACTCTGTACCGGTACCCCCCTGTATATAGCCTCCACATTGACTCTGTACCGGTACCCCTGTGTATAGCCTCCACATTGACTCTGTACCGTAATACCCTGTATATAGCCTCCACATTGACTCTGTACCGGTACCCCCTGTATATAGCCTCCACATTGACTCTGTACTGGTACCCCCTGTACATAGCCTCCACATTGACTCTGTACCGGTACCCTCTGTATATAGCCTCCACATTGACTCTGTACCGTAATACCCTGTATATAGTCTCCACATTGACTCTGTACCGTAACACGCTGTATATAGCCTCCACATTGACTCTGTACCGGTACCCCCTGTATATAACCTCCACATTGACTCTGTACCGTAGCACCCTGTATATAGCCTCCACATTGACTCTGTACCGGTACTTCCTGTATATAGCCTCCACATTGACTCTGTACCAGTACCCCCTGTATATAGCCTCCACATTGACTCTGTACCGGTACCCCCTGTATATAGCCTCCACATTGACTCTGTACCGGTACCCCCTGTATATAGCCTCCACATTGACTCTGTACCGGTACCCCCTGTATATAGCCTCCACATTGACTCTGTACCGTAACACCCTGTATATAGCCTCCACATTGACTCTGTACCGGTACCCCCCTGTATATAGCCTCCACATTGACTCTGTACCGGTACCCCTGTGTATAGCCTCCACATTGACTCTGTACCGTAATACCCTGTATATAGCCTCCACATTGACTCTGTACCGGTACCCCCTGTATATAGCCTCCACATTGACTCTGTACTGGTACCCCCTGTACATAGCCTCCACATTGACTCTGTACCGGTACCCTCTGTATATAGCCTCCACATTGACTCTGTACCGTAATACCCTGTATATAGTCTCCACATTGACTCTGTACCGTAACACGCTGTATATAGCCTCCACATTGACTCTGTACCGGTACCCCCTGTATATAGCCTCCACATTGACTCTGTACCGGTACCCCCCTGTATATAGCCTCCACATTGACTCTGTACCGTAACACGCTGTATATAGCCTCCACATTGACTCTGTACCGGTACCCCCTGTATATAGCCTCCACATTGACTCTGTACCGGTACCCCCCTGTATATAGCCTCCACATTGACTCTGTACCGGTACCCCCTGTATATAGCCTCCACATTGACTCTGTACCGTAACACGCTGTATATAGCCTCCACATTGACTCTGTACCGGTACCCCCTGTATATAGCCTCCACATTGACTCTGTACCGGTACCCCCCTGTATATAGCCTCCACATTGACTCTGTACCGTAACACGCTGTATATAGCCTCCACATTGACTCTGTACCGGTACCCCCTGTATATAGCCTCCACATTGACTCTGTACCGGTACCCCCCTGTATATAGCCTCCACATTGACTCTGTACCGGTACCCCCTGTATATAGCCTCCACATTGACTCTGTACCGTAACACGCTGTATATAGCCTCCACATTGACTCTGTACCGGTACCCCTGTATATAGCCTCCACATTGACTCTGTACCGGTACCCCCCTGTATATAGCCTCCACATTGACTCTGTACCGGTACCCCCTGTATATAGCCTCCACATTGACTCTGTACCGGTACCCCCTGTATATAGTCTCCACATTGACTCTGTACCGGTACCCCCTGTATATAGCCTCCACATTGACTCTGTACCGGTACCCCCTGTATATAGTCTCCACATTGACTCTGTACGGTACCCCCTGTATATAGCCTCCACATTGACTCTGTACCGGTACCCCCTGTATATAGCCTCCACATTGACTCTGTACGGTACCTCCTGTATATAGCCTCCACATTGACTCTGTGCCGGTTCCCCCTGTATATAGCCTCGCTATTGTTAATTTACTTGTAAGTAAGCGTTTCACGGTAAGGGCGGCAGGGTCATGTGACCCAGTTTGATTTGACCAATGCAGGCTACACACTGCTCCTTCAAGCCATGACCCTGCCGCCCTCTGGGGTCCGGTACTTACCTTCCCTGTCACTCAGCTGCATCAGGTCCAGGTTCTTCATCATATTGTCGCAGCGGCTGACAGGGCCGCTGGTGCTGTCGTCCACACGCGGAACCTCCATGGCCTTTACAACGTCTCCTACTGTTGTCTCTTCGTGGTGCTGATCTTCACCTTCAATACACAGTCCAGTCACTCGCTGTGCTCAGTGATCCTCTCCCCTCCTCTTCCCTTACCCCCTCCCCTCCTCCCCTCCCTTCCTCCTCTGATCCCCCTCCCCTCCTCCCCTCCCTTCCTCCTCTGATCCCCCTCCCCCCTCCCCTCCCTTCCTCCTCTGATACCCTTCTCCCCTCCCCTCTCCTCCCCTCCCCTCCCCTCCCTTCCTCCCCTCCCCTCCTCCTCTCGGGTCCCCTTCCAGTGATCAAGCAGCTTCAGCACTACTTGGCACGGCACTACTTGGACAAACGGTCCCCGCTGAGACACAGTGGATAACTGGAAAGAAATGGAGAAAAAGGAGGGAACATGACGTTATCTATTAGACACGTTATTGAATTATTAATGCTGATGTAACAGGCCAGCCACGTGTGTTTATTCAGCCTCAGGGCAGAGAACATAGAGCAGGGATTAGCAGAAAGAATGAATTAAATGACGGTTGATGTAACCAGATTACTCTGCTACGCACTGTGTCGCAGCTCCAATGAAACCTCTGTCGTCTTTTCATCACGTCCATCTCTCTTTTCATCACAAATAAATGACAAGGCCAGTAAATACTTCATTTGAAATGGGACAATATGCAGGCTGCAGGCACCTACTTTCGACTCAGATGGCACACCATCAGATCAAATCAAATCAAATGTTATTTGTCACATGCTTCATAATCAACAGGTGTACACTAATAGTGAAATGCTAACTTACGGGTCCTTTTCCAACAATGCAGATTCAAAGATATAGATGGATAGATAGATAGGTAGGTAGATAGGTAGATAGGTAGATGGATAGATGGATAGATAGGTAGATGGATAGATAGATGGGTAGAAAGATGGGTGGGTAGGTAGGTAGATGGGTAGATGGGTAGGTAGGTAGGTAGGTAGATGGGTAGGTAGGTAGGTAGGTAGGTAGGTAGGTAGGTAGGTAGGTAGGTAGATAGATAGGTAGATAGGTAGATAGGTAGAAAAAATAAATTGAAATAGTCACATGAGGAATAAATAAACAGTGAATAACGAATAACAATAACAAGTAAAAATAACATGGCTATATACAGGAAGTACTGGTACTCCTTGTATATAGCCATGTTATTACCTGGTACCCCTGCACATCCACTCAGTACTGGTACTTCCTGTATATAGCCATGTTATTACCTGGTACCCCTGCACGTCCACTCAGTACTGGTACTCCTTGTATATAGCCATGTTATTACCTGGTACTTCCTGTATATAGCCATGTTATTACCTGGTACTTCCTGTATATAGCCATGTTATTACCTGGTATGTCCTGTATATAGCCATGTTATTACCTGGTACTTCCTGTATATAGCCATGTAATTGCCTGGTACGTTCCGTATATAGCCATGTTATTACCTGGTACTCCTGCACATTGACTCAGTACTGGTACTTCCTGTATATAGCCATGTAATTACCTGGTACTTCCCGTATATAGCCATGTTATTACCTGGTACCCCTGCACATTGACTCAGTACTGGTACTTCCTGTATATAGCCATGTAATTGCCTGGTACGTTCCGTATATAGCCATGTTATTACCTGGTACCCCTGCACATTGACGCAGTACTGGTACTCCTGTATATAGCCATGGTATTACCTGGTACCCCTGCACATTGACTCAGTACTGGTACTCCTGTATATAGCCATGTTATTACCTGGTACCCCTGCACATTGACTCAGTACTGGTACTCCTGTATATAGCCATGGTATTACCTGGTACCCCTGCACATTGACTCAGTACTGGTACTTCCTGTATATAGCCATGGTATTACCTGGTACCCCTGCACATTGACTCAGTACTGGTACTCCTGTATATAGCCATGGTATTACCTGGTACCCCTGCACATTGACTCAGTACTGGTACTCCTGTATTTAGCCATGTTATTACCTGGTACCCCTGCACATTGACTCAGTACTGGTACTCCTGTATATAGCCATGGTATTACCTGGTACCCCTGCACATTGACTCAATACTGGTACTTCCTGTATATAGCCATGTAATTACCTGGTACTTCCTGTATATAGCCATGTTATTACCTGGTACCCCTGCACATTGACTCAGTACTGGTACTCCTGTATATAGCCATGTTATTACCTGGTACCCCTGCACATTGACTCAGTACTGGTACTCCTGTATATAGCCATGTTATTACCTGGTACCCCTGCACATTGACTCAGTACTGGTACTCCTGTATATAGCCATGTTATTACCTGGTACCCCTGCACATTGACTCAGTACTGGTACTCCTGTATATAGCCATGTTATTACCTGGTACCCCTGCACATTGACTCAGTACTGGTACTCCTGTATATAGCCATGTAATTACCTGGTACTTCCTGTATATAGCCATGTTATTACCTGGTACCCCTGCACATTGACTCAGTACTGGTACTCCTGTATATAGCCATGTTATTACCTGGTACCCCTGCACATTGACTCAGTACTGGTACTCCTGTATATAGCCATGTAATTACCTGGTACTTCCTGTATATAGCCATGTTATTACCTGGTACCCCTGCACATTGACTCAGTACTGGTACTCCTGTATATAGCCATGTTATTACCTGGTACTTCCTGTATATAGCCATGTTATTACCTGGTACCCCTGCACATTGACTCAGTACTGGTACTCCTGTATATAGCCATGTTATTACCTGGTACCCCTGCACATTGACTCAGTACTGGTACTCCTGTATATAGCCATGTTATTACCTGGTACCCCTGCACATTGACTCAGTACTGGTACTCCTGTATATAGCCATGTAATTACCTGGTACTTCCTGTATATAGCCATGTTATTACCTGGTACCCCTGCACATTGACTCAGTACTGGTACTCCTTGTATATAGCCATGTTATTACCTGGTACCCCTACACATTGACTCAGTACTGGTACTCCTGTATATAGCCATGTTATTACCTGGTACCCCTGCACATTGACTCAGTACTGGTACTCCTGTATATAGCCATGTTATTACCTGGTACCCCTGCACATTGACTCAGTACTGGTACTCCTGTATATAGCCATGTTATTACCTGGTACCCCTGCACATTGACTCAGTACTGGTACTCCTGTATATAGCCATGTTATTACCTGGTACCCCTGCACATTGACTCAGTACTGGTACTCCTGTATATAGTCATGGTATTACCTGGTACCCCTGCACATTGACTCAATACTGGTACTTCCTGTATATAGCCATGTAATTACCTGGTACTTCCTGTATATAGCCATGTTATTACCTGGTACCCCTGCACATTGACTCAGTACTGGTACTCCTGTATATAGCCATGTTATTACCTGGTACCCCTGCACATTGACTCAGTACTGGTACTCCTGTATATAGCCATGTTATTACCTGGTACCCCTGCACATTGACTCAGTACTGGTACTCCTGTATATAGCCATGTTATTACCTGGTACCCCTACACATTGACTCAGTACTGGTACTCCTGTATATAGCCATGTTATTACCTGGTACCCCTGCACATTGACTCAGTACTGGTACTCCTGTATATAGCCATGTTATTACCTGGTACCCCTGCACATTGACTCAGTACTGGTACTCCTGTATATAGCCATGGTATTACCTGGTACCCCTGCACATTGACTAGGTACTGGTACTCCTGTATATAGCCTGTATATCCCGCTGTTTTCCAGGCCCTGGTCAACGATGTGTTAAATTGTTTTGTGTTTGTCTACCTCGATGACATCCTTGTTTTCTCCCGGTCTGCCCAAGAACACGTTCTTCATGTCCGACAAGTCCTTCAGTTGTTTGTGAAGGCAGAGAAGTTCAATTTTCACTGCTCTACTATCTCCATTCTGGGATATATCATCGCTGAAGAGAATGTCCAGATGGATCCTGAAAAGGTGAGGGTGGTGGTGGGTTGGCCCCAACCCACGTCCAGGGTGTAGTGACAACGGTTCCTGGGGTTTGCTAATTTCTACCGCCGTTTCATTCGGGGCTACAGCACCCTGGCGGCTCCTGTCTCTGCACTCACCTCTCCCAAGGTACCGTTCACATGGTCCCCAGCTGTTGACAGGGCATTTGTGGACCTTAAGCAGCGGTTCACTACAGCCCCCATCCTCATCCAGCAGGATCAGGCCAGTCAGTTTGTGGTTGAGGTTGACGCTTCTGACGTGGGAGTGGGGGCCGTCTCCAGGACCAAAAGCTTCATCCCTGTGCCTTCCTGTCCCATCGTCTCAACTCTGCAGTAAGGAACTATGACATTGGGAACTGGGAACTTCTGGCGGTTAAGAAGGCGCTGGAGAAGTGCCTCCACTGGCTGGAAGGGCGGAACATCTATTTTTGGTGTGGACTGACCATAAGAATTTAGAATACCTCCGCACAGCCAACACCTAAACTCTAGGCAGGCCCGTAAGTCACAACGTTCCCAGCCCGACCATTTGGGGCGCCCGGCTACCCGGATGTTCGTCCCTCATTCGGCCCGGTCTCAGGTCCTGGAATGGACTCACTCCTCCAGGCTTACCTGTCATCCTGGCGCCCGTAGAACCCTGGCCTTCCTCCGACAACGCTTCTGGTGGCCCACTATGGTTCCTGATGTCTCGGCCTTCATTGCCACATGCACGGTTTGTGCTCAAAATAAGACAAGCTCCGTCTGGCCTCCTTCAGCCACTCCCTGTTCCTCATCGCCCCTGGTCCCATATTTCCCTGGATTTTGTCACTGGGCTCCCTCCGTCAGATGGCAACACCACCATCCTAACGGTGGTGGACAGGTTCTTTAAAGCCGCCCATTTCATCCCTCTCCCCTGGACTGACATCCTGTTAGAGCTCCACCGTGTCGTCAGACAAGGAGATGGCCCAGTTCATGGTGCAGCACGTCTTCCGAATCCATGGACTCCCGGTTGACATTGTCTCTGCTCGTGGTCCTCAGTTCTCGTCCCGATTCTGGAAGGCGTTCTGCACTCTTATTGGGTCGTCGGCCAGACTGTCCTCCGGGTTTCACCCTCAGTCCAATGGCCAGTCGGAGCGAGCCAATCAATACATGGAAACACAAACCCTCTACAAACCCCACCACCTGGAGCCAGCAACTTGACTGGGTGGAGTATGCTAGGAACACTCTTCCCTGCTCGGCCACTGAGCTCTCCTCTTTCGAGTGCTACATGGGGTATCAGCCCCCGCTCTTCCCGGAGCAAGATGTAGAAGTCAACATACCATCAGCCCAGAAGAGCTCAGTCGACTCTTTTCAAGACCACCTCCAGGTACCGTCGACAAGCGTACCGCCACCGGACTCCGGATCCCAGCTATCGTCTCGGGCAGAGGGTATGGCTGTCTACACGGGCCCTACCCCTCCGGGTGGAGTTCCGTAAACTTTCCCCCCATTTTATTGGTTCTTTCCACATCTCCAGAGTCCTTAGTCCCACTGCTGTTCGTCTACAGTTACTCCGTACACACAGTATTTTTTATGTGTCCAGGATTAAGCCCTTGTCTCACAGCTCTTTGTCTTCTGTTTCCAGGCCCACACCTCCTCCCTGCGTCATCGATGGCCATCCGGAGAACATGGTGAGAAGTCTCCTGAGTGTTCAACCATGGGGCAGGGGGTTTCCAGTACACTGATTGACTGGGAGGGTTATGGCCCATCTTCTTTATTATTCCCAGTGTATTTATTCTTGTGTTCTCTGTTTGTCTGTTGCCAGTTCGTCTTGTCTTGTCAAGCTTACCAGCGTGTTTTTCCGAGCTCCTGTTTTTTCCTAGTCTCTGTTCTTCAAGTCCTCCTGGTCTGACCTCTTGCCTGCCCTGACACTATGCCTGCCTGACCATTCAGCCTGCCCTGACCCGGAGTCTGCCTGCCGCCCTGTACCGTTTGGAACTCTGACCTGGTTTATGAACTTTTGCGTCTCCTCGACCTCTTGCCTGCCCCTTGTTGTTCAATACATTTCAATGACTTGAACCATCTGCCTCCGGTGTCTGCATCTGGGTCTCGCCCTGTGTCATTTTAATTCTCATCGATCTACACACAATACCCCATAATGACAAGGCAAAAACAGGTACAGAAACAGAGTATTCAGACCCTTCGCTATGAGACTCCAAATTGAGCTCAGGTACATCCTGTTTCCATTGATCATCCTTGAGATGTTACTACAACTTGATTGGAGTCCACATGTTGTAAATTCAATTGATTGGACATGATTTGGTAAGGTACACACCTGTCTATATAAAGGTCCCACAGTTGACCAAAAAACAGGTTTTTGGTCGAAGGAATTGTCTGTAGAGCTCTGAGACAGGATTGTGTCAAGGCACAAATCTGGGGAAGGGTACCAAAAAGGCTCCTCCATCATTCTTAAATGGAAGACGATAGGAAGCACCAAGACTCTTCCTAGAGCTGGCCGCCCGGCCAAACTGAGCAATCGGGGGAGAAGGGCATTGGTCAGGGAGGTGAAGCAAAAACTCGATGGTCACTCTGACAGAGCTCCAGAGATCCTCTGTGAGATGGGAGAACCATCCAGAAGGACAACCATCTCTGCAGCACTCTAACAAATCAGGCCTTTGTGGTAGAGTGACCAGACGGAAGCCACTCCTCAGTAAAGGCACAGGACAGCCCACTTGGAGTTTCCCAAAAGGCACCTAAAGGACTCTCAGACCATGAGAAACAAGATCTGGTCTGGTCTTTGGCATGAATGCCAAGCGTCACGTCTGGAGGAAACCTGCCACCATCCCTACGGTGAAGCATGGTGGTTGCAGCATCATGCTGTGGGGATGCTTTTTAGTGGCAGGGACTGGGAGACTAGTCAGGATCAAGGGAAATATGAACGGAGCAAAGTACTGAGTGATCCTTGATAAAAAACCTGCTCCAGAGCGCTCAGGACCTCAGACTGGGGGCGAAGGTTCACCTTCCAACAGGACAACGACCTTAAGCACACAGCCAAGACAATGGAGGACTGGCTTTGGGACAAGTCTCTTGATGTCCTTGACAAGTCTCATAATGTCCAGAGCCCAGACTTGAACCCGATCGAACATCTCTGGAGAGACCTTAAAGTAGCTGTGCAGCAAAGCTCCCCATCCAACCTGACAGAGCTTGAGAGGATCTGCAGAGAAGAATGGGAGAAACTCCCCAAATACAGGTGTGCCAAGCTTGTAGCGTCATACCCAAGAAGACCAAAGGTGCTTCATTCAACAAAGTACTGAGTAAAGAGTCTGAATACTTATGTAAATGTGATATTTCAGTATTTTATTTTTAATCAATTTGCTAAAATGTCTAACCTGAGAAGAGACACCACAACACTACATAAAGAGAGACCGAAGACAACAACATAGCATGGCAGCAACACATGACAACACAGCATGGTAGGAACACAACGTGACAACAACATGGTAGCAGCACAAAACATGGTACAAACATTATTGGGCACAGACAACAGTTCAAAAGACCATGCTCGAGTCTTTGAATGAAGAGATGGAGATAAAACTGTCCGGTTTGAGTGTTTTTTTACAGCTCGTTCCAGTTTCTAGATGTTGCAAACTGAAAAGAGGAGCGACCCAGGGATGTGTGCACTTTGGGGATCTTTAACTGAATGTGACTGGCAGAACGGTTGTTGTATGTGGAGGATGAGGGCTGCAGTAGGTGTCTCAGATAAGGGGGAGTGAGGCCTCAGAGGGTTTTATAAATAAGCATCACATCTGTTGGTGCATTGTTGGTTGCATAGTGCCACCATCAGGACAAATTGGACCCATTCCAGTTGGATGAGCAACTTTGTACTTTATACCGTGCTTGCCAAATATCAGAACAACATCAAACCGATCATACAAAATGCCCATTTTGGACCTTTTCTTAATGACTTTAAAAGTCTACTTCACCAAAACCGCTGGAACGATCAACACCCGATTTGGTTTGTAGCAGCTCTCCACGGACATCTTTAAACACAGTATTTTCCAAGACTCTACATCAAACAACATGGCGCCACAAGCCAATGAACCTGCATGACATTTTCTCCTGTAAAACAGCACCACCATGTGGCGAACTGAACCATTACAGCTGGACTGACATCCTGTTAGAGCTCCACCATGTGGCGAACTGAACCATTACAGCTGGACTGACATCCTGTTAGAGCTCCACCATGTGGCGAACTGAACCATTACAGCTGGACTGACATCCTGTTAGAGCTCCACCATGAGGTCAATCTAAATGTACTTAGCTGGACTGACATCCTGTTAGAGCTCCACCGTGTGGTCAATCTAAATGTGCTTAGCTGGACTGACTTCCTGTTAGAGCTCCACCGTGTGGTCAATCTAAATGTGCTTAGCTGGACTGACTTCCTGTTAGAGCTCCACCGTGTGGTCAATCTAAATGTACTTACATATGTTGAGTTTTGACAGTGTACCAATTTTTGTCACAATACGAATATCCTTGTCTGATTTGTATGCATTTATGTGTGAGACCACGCCCACATGAATGTGCATTGGGAAATAGCGGCCATGTTTTTTGTTACTAGTATGGAAATGATTGTGTTGATAAACCTTGGTCCATACATGCCACTTGTCAAGTTTTGTGCAGATCCGTCAAATCGGTGCGAGAGGAGTAGAGTTTCACGTGATTTTCACAAAATTCTAAATGGCGGAAAATCCATCAAGGCGGACTTTATGGGTTCTTGAGGGAAATGTGTTCCTTGTGAGGAGAGGGACCTATGGACCATATTTCATGACTCTGGGTCACACGGGGTGCGGGGGCTGACCTATCAAAGTTAGCATTTTAGCAATCGATTGTTATAGCGCCACCATGTGGACAATTGGCATAGTATTGCATGAGAGGGTGTGGCCTTTACCACGTTGCACAGTCCTGCGCCTTTCATCTCACGGGAATTTATTTTTGTTTTTCACCAAAACGTCAGAAAAAGAAACATGACAATAATGAATTGGAACAAATACAATAGGGGTTGTATTCTACAATTGGGATACTATTTTATCAGGTTACAACACAGATATACTTCTCAGAGCGAATAAACAGCGCCACCTTGTGTTCAGAGAATGGAATCATGTGAAGACAGAGCAGAATAAACGGTGCTGATGTGATTACCTCGGGAACCGAATGAGCGTTTACCGTCTGTTGTGACGTGTCCTTCACGAGGCTACAGCGCGCGGGGAATGTAGCTTGTGTTTACTGAAGACTTGCTCACGTGATCAGGAAGTAAGTTACTTTGTAATATTTCTAAATAAAGACATGACAGACAAGATGGACGCTACGGCTTCTGGAGGCTTACAGTACAATAACAGACTGTTGGATTCGGATTGTATGTAGGCTGCTGTTCAGTCTCTGTTTGTGGTCAGACTAACCGTACAATAACAGACTGTTGGATTTGGATTGTATGTAGGCTGCTGTTCAGTCGCTGTTTGTAGTCAGACTTACAGTACAATAACAGACTGTTGGATTTGGATTGTATGTAGGCTGCTGTTCAGTCGCTGTTTGTGGTCAGACTTACAGTACAATAACAGACTGTTGGATTTGGATTGTATATAGGCTGCTGTTCAGTCGCTGTTTGTGGTCAGACTTACAGTACAATAACAGACTGTTGGATTGTATATAGGCTGCTGTTCAGTTCTGTTTGTGGTCAGACTTACCGTACAATAACAGACTGTTGGATTTGGATTGTATATAGGCTGCTGTTCAGTCTCTGTTTGTGGTCAGACTTACAGTACAATAACAGACTGTTGGATTCGGATTGTATGTAGGCTGCTGTTCAGTCTCTGTTTGTGGTCAGACTTACCGTACAATAACAGACTGTTGGATTGTATGTAGGCTGCTGTTCAGTCTCTGTTTGTGGTCAGATGTGCCCAGACATGACAGACAAGATGGACGCTACAGCTTCTGGAGGCTTACCGTACAATAACAGACTGTTGTGTGAACACCGATATCCGTGTTAACGGAGGGGATACCTGTATTCTCTGACTTCACAGTAAGAAGGCCTCTTATTCATTCACACATCATAGGTTTATTAGGCTATTGGACAGCGTGATGAAGGACAAATAGGAATTCGGCTCAAATATTGTTTATTCCAAATCGGAGTTATGATGTCATTTCCTTTGTAGGCTTCCCCATCGAATAACGGGTGTAGGTTTAGTAGCCTTCAACAGCCTACATCCCCTTAATACTGTATTGTCACAAAGCCGTCCGTTCCGGCCAGTGATTAGCAGAATGACTGATCCAAACAGCAACACAGACGGTATGGCTGGCTACTCCGGTATCACCAGACTAAATGTAGCTGGCAGTGGGTTACCTCGTCAGACCGTGCTGAAGTCTCCTACTCCTCCAGGCAGACTGACGTCCCTGCGGTCCCGGGACCTGACTCTGGGCGGGTTCAAAAAGGTGATACCCAATGGGAACACTCATATCACAGACTAGCTACTCAACCCATAGAGATAGAGGACTCATCTTTGTATCTGTGCCATCAGGGCCCTGCTCCAGGCATAAGCGGTCGCTTAGGGCCCCAGCCCCCCTACTCAATTAGCCATGTCAGAAGAAAACAAATTGGATTGATAAATTGGCTGGCTAGACTATCTATAGACTATCTAAACTAATCGTAGCCAAAACAAAATATTTTATTTAACTAGGCAAGTCAGTGAAGTACAAATTCTTATTTTCAATGACGGCCTTGTTCAGGGGCAGAACGACAGATTTTTATATCTTAACATTAATAAATGTGAACTCGTGGCTGTCAAAGATTGTGTGACACCTTCATATTACGGTATTCCAGTGAAAGAAGAACTTACATATTTAAGCAGAACCATCACTAAGGATCAGAAGTCTAGAGGCTTACTACATGTTAACCCTCTTATTAAAAACCCCAGAAGAAGCTAAATCAATGGAAACAGAGGGACTTATCTTTAAAAGGTCCTAATAACCAAGGCTGAAGGCATCTCTAGACTAACATACGGCGCATACTATCTCTATATCTCGACGGTAAAATAAGGAGATAGACCAGATGCTTTTCAACTCTCTGTGGAGAAACCCATTACATTAGGAAAACTGTTGTCATGAACACTTATGAGAATGGTGGGCTGGATTTTCTGGACTTTACCTACCTTAGATAATACTTTTAAGATCAATTGGATAAAACAATTCCTAAGAAAACCCACTTCAAATCTGTAATTTTATTCCTCTTCATGTCTTCTCTACTTTTGGTGGCCTTAACTTCATGTTGTTTTGCAATTATAATATTGCCAAAGTTCCAGTGAAACTTTGTGCTTTTCATCGGCAGGTTTTCTTGTCATGGTAATTAATTTCTAAACACAATTTTTCTCCGCACAGATATTATATATGGAATAATCGGGATATATTGTATAAAAATACTTCTTTGTTTTTAGAATATGGGTTCCTAAATAATATCCTGTTGGTGAGCCAACTGGTAAATGCAGAGGGTCTTTTACTCAGTTATAAGGAAGTCTTATCTCTTTACAAGGTCCCTGTAACACCTAAAGATTTTACAACTGTTTTAGACGCCATTCCCTCAGGTGTTGCTCTGTTATTCAGGAACGTGTCAAGACCCTCAGAGCCGACCTTCCGTTGACCCTGTTGACTCATCAGTAGGAAAGATTTGTTTGTCTTCTGGTCCATTCAACAACAGAGCGATACGAACCTTGTTTCAGCAGGATGTTGTCATGCCTTATTGGAATGGATTTATCTGTTGGAAAAAGGTTTGGATGTTGCCACACACATACCTACTTAATAACAAAATGAAGGAAGTTTCCTTTAAAATGATTGATAAATATTATCCTGCCAACCACTATATGAAGAAGTTTAAGGAAAACATCAACTCAAACTGCTCCTTTTGTAATAATCCACCCAGAACCAGTGTTGTTCCTTTTGTAATGACCAGAAACAGTGTTGTTCCTTTTGTAATGACCAGAAACAGTGTTGCTCCTTTTGTAATGACCACCCAGAAACAGTGTTGTTCCTTTTGTAATGACCACCCAGAAACAGTGTTGTTCCTTTTGTAATGACCACCCAGAAACAGTGTTGCTCCTTTTGTAATGACCACCCAGAAACAGTGTTGCTCCTTTTGTAATGACCAGAAACAGTGTTGCTCCTTTTGTAATGACCAGAAACAGTGTTGTTCCTTTTGTAATGACCAGAAACAGTGTTGCTCCTTTTGTAATGACCACCCAGAAACAGTGTTGCTCCTTTTGTAATGACCACCCAGAAACAGTGTTGTTCCTTTTGTAATGACCACCCAGAAACAGTGTTGCTCCTTTTGTAATGACCAGAACCAGTGTTGCTCCTTTTGTAATGACCACCCAGAAACCGTGTTGTTCCTTTTGTAATGACCAGAAACAGTGTTGCTCCTTTTGTAATGACCAGAAACAGTGTTGCTCCTTTTGTAATGACCACCCAGAAACAGTGTTGTTCCTTTTGTAATGACCACCCAGAAACAGTGTTGCCCCTTTTGTAATGACCACCCAGAAACAGTGTTGCTCCTTTTGTAATGACCAGAAACAGTGTTGTTCCTTTTGTAATGACCACCCAGAAACAGTGTTGTTCCTTTTGTAATGACCACCCAGAAACAGTGTTGTTCCTTTTGTAATGACCAGAAACAGTGTTGTTCCTTTTGTAATGACCACCCAGAAACAGTGTTGTTCCTTTTGTAATGACCAGAAACAGTGTTGTTCCTTTTGTAATGACCACCCAGAAACAGTGTTGTTCCTTTTGTAATGACCAGAAACAGTGTTGTTCCTTTTGTAATGACCAGAAACAGTGTTGTTCCTTTTGTAATGACCACCCAGAAACAGTGTTGTTCCTTTTGTAATGACCAGAAACAGTGTTGTTCCTTTTGTAATGACCACCCAGAAACAGTGTTGTTCCTTTTGTAATGACCACCCAGAAACAGTGTTGCTCCTTTTGTAATGACCACCCAGAAACAGTGTTGTTCCTTTTGTAATGACCAGAAACAGTGTTGCATCTGTTTGGACATTGTATTCATGTAAGAAAACTGTGGCAAGACATCAGTAGATTTAGAATTGAACACATTTATGAAGATTTTACACTATTATGGAGAGATGTACTGCTTGGATTCTTTACATACGATAGAAATAAGCTGAAACATTTTTATGTAATTAATTTCATTATTCTTTTGGCCTGTATTTTAAGACAATTAAATACTCTACGAACAAAAAAGCTGTTAGAATTGTAAGTGTATGTATGTCCCTTAAGGTCCTTGTGTAATGTGATATTGTACCCCCTAACCCCGCCCCCTATACTAGCTAACCCTAGCCCCGCCCCTAGCCCCGCCCCCTATACTAGCTAACCCTAGCCCCGCCCCCTATACTAGCTAACCCTAGCCCCGCCCCCTATACTAGCTAACCCTAGCCCCGCCCCCTATACTAGCTAACCCTAGCCCCGCCCCCTATACTAGCTAACCCTAGCCCCGCCCCCTATACTAGCTAACCCTAGCCCCGCCCCCAGCCCCACCCCCTATACTAGCTAACTCTAGCCCCGCCCCCTATACTAGCTAACTCTAGCCCCGCCCCCAGCCCCACCCCCTATACTAGCTAACTCTAGCCCCGCCCCCTATACTAGCTAACCCTAGCCCCGCCCCCTATACTAGCTAACCCTAGCCCCCCCCCCTATACTAGCTAACCCTAGCCCCGCCCCCTATACTAGCTAACCCTAGCCCCGCCCCCAGCCCCGCCCCCTATACTAGCTAACCCTAGCCCCGCCCCCTATACTAGCTAACCCTAGCCCCGCCCCCTATACTAGCTAACCCTAGCCCCGCCCCCTATACTAGCTAACCCTAGCCCCGCCCCCAGCCCCGCCCCCTATACTAGCTAACTCTAGCCCCGCCCCCTATACTAGCTAACCCTAGCCCCGCCCCCTATACTAGCTAACCCTAGCCCCGCCCCCTATACTAGCTAACCCTAGCCCCGCCCCCTATACTAGCTAACCCTAGCCCCGCCCCCAGCCCCACCCCCTATACTAGCTCGATTGTCCATTGTATATAATCTATACATACTTGTGTTCCCTCATGTACTTTATGTATTGATTTGTTGTTAATAAAATTAAAAAAGATTTGGGTTAAGTAACCAGTCTACAGTGTAAACAGAAACACAGTGGGTGGTGAACAACAGGCAAATAAACAGCTGTCCTGTGTCCAGTGTCCTGTACCTGTGTCCTGTCCCTGTGTCCTGTCCCTGTGTCCAGTGTCCTGTCACTGTGTCCTGTCCCTGTGTCCAGTGTCCTGTCCCTGTGTCCAGTGTCCTGTCACTGTGTCCTGTGTCCTGTCCCTGTGTCCTGTCCCTGTGTCCAGTGTCCTGTCACTGTGTCCTGTCACTGTGTCCTGTGTCCAGTGTCCTGTCCCTGTGTCCAGTGTCCTGTCACTGTGTCCAGTGTCCTGTCACTGTGTCCAGTGTCCTGTCACTGTGTCCAGTGTCCTGTCACTGTGTCCAGTGTCCTGTCACTGTGTCCAGTGTCCTGTCACTGTGTCCAGTGTCCTGTCACTGTGTCCAGTGTCCTGTCCCTGTGTCCTGTCACTGTGTCCTGTCACTGTGTCCTGTCACTGTGTCCAGTGTCCTGTCACTGTGTCCTGTGTCCTGTCACTGTGTCCTGTGTCCTGTCACTGTGTCCTGTCACTGTGTCCTGTCACTGTGTCCTGTGTCCTGTCACTGTGTCCTGTCACTGTGTCCTGTCACTGTGTCCTGTCACTGTGTCCAGTGTCCTGTCACTGTGTCCAGTGTCCTGTCACTGTGTCCTGTCACTGTGTCCTGTGTCCAGTCACTGTGTCCAGTCACTGTGTCCTGTCACTGTGTCCTGTCACTGTGTCCTGTCACTGTGTCCTGTCACTGTGTCCAGTGTCCTGTCACTGTGTCCTGTCACTGTGTCCAGTGTCCTGTCACTGTGTCCAGTGTCCTGTCACTGTGTCCTGTCACTGTGTCCAGTGTTCTGTCACTGTGTCCAGTCACTGTGTCCAGTGTCCTGTCACTGTGTCCTGTCACTGTGTCCAGTGTCCTGTCACTGTGTCCAGTCACTGTGTCCAGTGTCCTGTCACTGTGTCCAGTCACTGTGTCCAGTGTCCTGTCACTGTGTCCAGTCACTGTGTCCAGTCACTGTGTCCAGTGTCCTGTCACTGTGTCCAGTGTCCTGTCACTGTGTCCAGTCACTGTGTCCAGTGTCCTGTCACTGTGTCCTGTCACTGTGTCCAGTGTTCTGTCACTGTGTCCAGTCACTGTGTCCTGTCACTGTGTCCAGTGTCCTGTCACTGTGTCCAGTGTCCTGTCACTGTGTCCTGTCACTGTGTCCAGTGTCCTGTCACTGTGTCCAGTCACTGTGTCCAGTGTCCTGTCACTGTGTCCAGTCACTGTGTCCAGTGTCCTGTCACTGTGTCCTGTCACAAGCATTAAACAAAACAGTCATGATATTCAGATGTGACAAAAATAGTAGAAATTAATCATTTATAATTTTTATTACAGAAAACCTTCGTACCCAATGTCCATTCTCTGAGGAAGAGTAAAGATGAGTGAGTATCGACTGCTTGAAGACACATTCCATTAGACTACCGAGGATCCCGTTTAGTAGAATACATGTTAACGTTGAACTCCTTCCCCCAGGTTAAAGGAAGAGGCCCATGTTCCACCAAAGAAGGACAGAAGAGTGAGGGAGGAGAGGCACAGGGAGAGGAGAGTGGAGAGAAGAGAGCGCCCCCATCAGACCATTCAGTCCCACTCCATCTTTGAACAGGGTCCTGCAGACACAGTAAAGAAACCAGGTGAATTGGACCTTCTCTGCCAGAAGATGTCTTCACTGTGTGTTAGAGGTTATTATTATGATCATTAGAAAGGCCTGATTCCAGTCCTCTGTTCTGTGTCTTTACTGTGTGTTAGAGGTTATTATTATGATCATTAGAAAGGCCTGATTCCAGTCCTCTGTTCTGTGCCTTTACTGTGTGTTAGAGGTTATTATTATGATCATTAGAAAGGCCTGATTCCAGTCCTCTGTTCTGTGTCTTTACTGTGTTAAAGAGGTTATTATTATGATCATTAGAAAGGCCTGATTCCAGTCCTCTGTTCTGTGCCTTTACTGTGTGTTAGAGGTTATTATTATGATCATTAGAAAGGCCTGATTCCAGTCCTCTGTTCTGTGTCTTCACTGTGTTAGAGGTTATTATTATGATCATTAGAAAGGCCTGATTCCAGTCCTCTGTTCTGTGTCTTCACTGTGTTAGAGGTTATTATTATGATCATTAGAAAGGCCTGATTCCAGTCCTCTGTTCTGTGTCTTCACTGTGTGTTAGAGGTTATTATTATGATCATTAGAAAGGCCTGATTCCAGTCCTCTGTTCTGTGTCTTCACTGTGTTAGAGGTTATTATTATGATCATTAGAAAGGCCTGATTCCAGTCCTCTGTTCTGTGCAGGGGGGTGGAGAGGGACCGACCTCGGAGACAGCAGATCCTCTCCTGTAGCGAAGTGTTTTAAGAAGGAGAGACGGGCCTCAGAGGAAAACGATGATGATATGTTACACAAGCTTCAACGGGATGATGTGAGTAACACAGCCTTAATGACTAGTCAACCTAAAGTAACACACAGCCTTAATGACTAGTCAACCTAAAGTAACACACAGCCTTAATGACTAGTCAACCTAAAGTAACACACAGCCTTAATGACTAGTCAACCTAAAGTAACACACAGCCTTAATGACTAGTCAACCTAAAGTAACACACAGCCTTAATGACTAGTCAACCTAAAGTACAACACACAGCCTTAATGACTAGTCAACCTAAAGTAACACACAGCCTTAATGACTAGTCAACCTAAAGTAACACACAGCCTTAATGACTAGTCAACCTAAAGTAACACACAGCCTTAATGACTAGTCAACCTAAAGTAACACACAGCCTTAATGACTAGTCAACCTAAAGTACAACACACAGCCTTAATGACTAGTCAACCTAAAGTAACACAGCCTTAATGACTAGTCAACCTAAAGTAACACAGCCTTAATGACTAGTCAACCTAAAGTAACACACAGCCTTAATGACTAGTCAACCTAAAGTAACACAGCCTTAATGACTAGTCAACCTAAAGTAACACAGCCTTAATGACTAGTCAACCTAAAGTACAACACACAGCCTTAATGACTAGTCAACCTAAAGTAACACACAGCCTTAATGACTAGTCAACCTAAAGTACACACAGCCTTAATGACTAGTCAACCTAAAGTACACACAGCCTTAATGACTAGTCAACCTAAAGTAACACACAGCCTTAATGACTAGTCAACCTAAAGTAACACAGCCTTAATGACTAGTCAACCTAAAGTACAACACACAGCCTTAATGACTAGTCAACCTAAAGTACAACACACAGCCTTAATGACTAGTCAACCTAAAGTACACACAGCCTTAATGACTAGTCAACCTAAAGTAACACACAGCCTTAATGACTAGTCAACCTAAAGTAACACAGCCTTAATGACTAGTCAACCTAAAGTAACACACAGCCTTAATGACTAGTCAACCTAAAGTACACACAGCCTTAATGACTAGTCAACCTAAAGTACACACAGCCTTAATGACTAGTCAACCTAAAGTAGACACAGCCTTAATGACTAGTCAACCTAAAGTACACACAGCCTTAATGACTAGTCAACCTAAAGTACACACAGCCTTAATGACTAGTCAACCTAAAGTACAACACACAGCCTTAATGACTAGTCAACCTAAAGTACACACAGCCTTAATGACTAGTCAACCTAAAGTACACACAGCCTTAATGACTAGTCAACCTAAAGTACAACACACAGCCTTAATGACTAGTCAACCTAAAGTACACACAGCCTTAATGACTAGTCAACCTAAAGTACACACAGCCTTAATGACTAGTCAACCTAAAGTACACACAGCCTTAATGACTAGTCAACCTAAAGTACACACAGCCTTAATGACTAGTCAACCTAAAGTACAACACACAGCCTTAATGACTAGTCAACCTAAAGTACACACAGCCTTAATGACTAGTCAACCTAAAGTACACACAGCCTTAATGACTAGTCAACCTAAAGTACACACAGCCTTAATGACTAGTCAACCTAAAGTAACACACAGCCTTAATGACTAGTCAACCTAAAGTACAACACACAGCCTTAATGACTAGTCAACCTAAAGTAACACAGCCTTAATGACTAGTCAACCTAAAGTACACACAGCCTTAATGACTAGTCAACCTAAAGTACACACAGCCTTAATGACTAGTCAACCTAAAGTACACACAGCCTTAATGACTAGTCAACCTAAAGTACAACACACAGCCTTAATGACTAGTCAACCTAAAGTAACACACAGCCTTAATGACTAGTCAACCTAAAGTAACACACAGCCTTAATGACTAGTCAACCTAAAGTAACACAGCCTTAATGACTAGTCAACCTAAAGTACAACACACAGCCTTAATGACTAGTCAACCTAAAGTAACACAGCCTTAATGACTAGTCAACCGAAAGTACAACACACAGCCTTAATGACTAGTCAACCTAAAGTAACACAGCCTTAATGACTAGTCAACCTAAAGTACAACACAGCCTTAATGACTAGTCAACCTAAAGTAACACACAGCCTTAATGACTAGTCAACCTAAAGTACAACACACAGCCTTAATGACTAGTCAACCTAAAGTACAACACAGCCTTAATGACTAGTCAACCTAAAGTAACACACAGCCTTAATGACTTGTCAACCTAAAGTACAACACACAGCCTTAATGACTAGTCAACCTAAAGTAACACAGCCTTAATGACTAGTCAACCTAAAGTACACACAGCCTTAATGACTAGTCAACCTAAAGTACAACACACAGCCTTAATGACTAGTCAACCTAAAGTACACACAGCCTTAATGACTAGTCAACCTAAAGTACAACACACAGCCTTAATGACTAGTCAACCTAAAGTACAACACACAGCCTTAATGACTAGTCAACCTAAAGTACACACAGCCTTAATGACTAGTCAACCTAAAGTAACACAGCCTTAATGACTAGTCAACCTAAAGTAACACACAGCCTTAATGACTAGTCAACCTAAAGTACAACACACAGCCTTAATGACTAGTCAACCTAAAGTACACACAGCCTTAATGACTAGTCAACCTAAAGTAACACAGCCTTAATGACTAGTCAACCTAAAGTACACACAGCCTTAATGACTAGTCAACCTAAAGTAACACACAGCCTTAATGACTAGTCAACCTAAAGTACAACACACAGCCTTAATGACTAGTCAACCTAAAGTAACACACAGCCTTAATGACTAGTCAACCTAAAGTACAACACACAGCCTTAATGACTAGTCAACCTAAAGTACACACAGCCTTAATGACTAGTCAACCTAAAGTAACACAGCCTTAATGACTAGTCAACCTAAAGTAACACAGCCTTAATGACTAGTCAACCTAAAGTAACACAGCCTTAATGACTAGTCAACCTAAAGTAACACAGCCTTAATGACTAGTCAACCTAAAGTAACACAGCCTTAATGACTAGTCAACCTAAAGTAACACAGCCTTAATGACTAGTCAACCTAAAGTAACACAGCCTTAATGACTAGTCAACCTAAAGTACAACACACAGCCTTAATGACTAGTCAACCTAAAGTAACACAGCCTTAATGACTAGTCAACCTAAAGTACAACACAGCCTTAATGACTAGTCAACCTAAAGTACAACACACAGCCTTAATGACTAGTCAACCTAAAGTACACACAGCCTTAATGACTAGTCAACCTAAAGTACAACACACAGCCTTAATGACTAGTCAACCTAAAGTACACACAGCCTTAATGACTAGTCAACCTAAAGTACACACAGCCTTAATGACTAGTCAACCTAAAGTAACACAGCCTTAATGACTAGTCAACCTAAAGTACAACACACAGCCTTAATGACTAGTCAACCTAAAGTACACACAGCCTTAATGACTAGTCAACCTAAAGTAACACAGCCTTAATGACTAGTCAACCTAAAGTACAACACACAGCCTTAATGACTAGTCAACCTAAAGTAACACAGCCTTAATGACTAGTCAACCTAAAGTACAACACACAGCCTTAATGACTAGTCAACCTAAAGTACACACAGCCTTAATGACTAGTCAACCTAAAGTACAACACAGCCTTAATGACTAGTCAACCTAAAGTACAACACACAGCCTTAATGACTAGTCAACCTAAAGTAACACAGCCTTAATGACTAGTCAACCTAAAGTACACACAGCCTTAATGACTAGTCAACCTAAAGTACAACACACAGCCTTAATGACTAGTCAACCTAAAGTACAACACACAGCCTTAATGACTAGTCAACCTAAAGTACACACAACCTTAATGACTAGTCAACCTAAAGTAACACACAGCCTTAATGACTAGTCAACCTAAAGTACACACAGCCTTAATGACTAGTCAACCTAAAGTAACACAGCCTTAATGACTAGTCAACCTAAAGTACAAAACAGCCTTAATGACTAGTCAACCTAAAGTAACACAGCCTTAATGACTAGTCAACCTAAAGTAACACAGCCTTAATGACTAGTCAACCTAAAGTACAAAACAGCCTTAATGACTAGTCAACCTAAAGTACAACACACAGCCTTAATGACTAGTCAACCTAAAGTAACACAGCCTTAATGACTAGTCAACCTAAAGTACAACACACAGCCTTAATGACTAGTCAACCTAAAGTAACACACAGCCTTAATGACTAGTCAACCTAAAGTACACACAGCCTTAATGACTAGTCAACCTAAAGTAACACACAGCCTTAATGACTAGTCAACCTAAAGTACAACACACAGCCTTAATGACTAGTCAACCTAAAGTACAAAACAGCCTTAATGACTAGTCAACCTAAAGTAACACACAGCCTTAATGACTAGTCAACCTAAAGTACAACACACAGCCTTAATGACTAGTCAACCTAAAGTAACACACAGCCTTAATGACTAGTCAACCTAAAGTAACACAGCCTTAATGACTAGTCAACCTAAAGTAACACAGCCTTAATGACTAGTCAACCTAAAGTACAACACACAGCCTTAATGACTAGTCAACCTAAAGTACACACAGCCTTAATGACTAGTCAACCTAAAGTAACACACAGCCTTAATGACTAGTCAACCTAAAGTAACACAGCCTTAATGACTAGTCAACCTAAAGTACAACACACAGCCTTAATGACTAGTCAACCTAAAGTACAACACACAGCCTTAATGACTAGTCAACCTAAAGTAACACACAGCCTTAATGACTAGTCAACCTAAAGTAACACACAGCCTTAATGACTAGTCAACCTAAAGTACAACACACAGCCTTAATGACTAGTCAACCTAAAGTACACACAGCCTTAATGACTAGTCAACCTAAAGTACACACAGCCTTAATGACTAGTCAACCTAAAGTACACACAGCCTTAATGACTAGTCAACCTAAAGTACACACAGCCTTAATGACTAGTCAACCTAAAGTACAACACACAGCCTTAATGACTAGTCAACCTAAAGTAACACAGCCTTAATGACTAGTCAACCTAAAGTAACACACAGCCTTAATGACTAGTCAACCTAAAGTACACACAGCCTTAATGACTAGTCAACCGAAAGTACAACACACAGCCTTAATGACTAGTCAACCTAAAGTACACACAGCCTTAATGACTAGTCAACCTAAAGTACAACACAGCCTTAATGACTAGTCAACCTAAAGTAACACACAGCCTTAATGACTAGTCAACCTAAAGTACACACAGCCTTAATGACTAGTCAACCTAAAGTACACACAGCCTTAATGACTAGTCAACCTAAAGTAACACAGCCTTAATGACTAGTCAACCTAAAGTACAACACACAGCCTTAATGACTAGTCAACCTAAAGTACACACAGCCTTAATGACTAGTCAACCTAAAGTACAACACACAGCCTTAATGACTAGTCAACCTAAAGTAACACAGCCTTAATGACTAGTCAACCTAAAGTACAACACACAGCCTTAATGACTAGTCAACCTAAAGTACAACACAGCCTTAATGACTAGTCAACCTAAAGTAACACACAGCCTTAATGACTAGTCAACCTAAAGTACAACACACAGCCTTAATGACTAGTCAACCTAAAGTAACACAGCCTTAATGACTAGTCAACCTAAAGTAACACAGCCTTAATGACTAGTCAACCTAAAGTACAAAACAGCCTTAATGACTAGTCAACCTAAAGTACAACACACAGCCTTAATGACTAGTCAACCTAAAGTAACACAGCCTTAATGACTAGTCAACCTAAAGTACAACACACAGCCTTAATGACTAGTCAACCTAAAGTAACACACAGCCTTAATGACTAGTCAACCTAAAGTACACACAGCCTTAATGACTAGTCAACCTAAAGTAACACACAGCCTTAATGACTAGTCAACCTAAAGTACAACACACAGCCTTAATGACTAGTCAACCTAAAGTACAAAACAGCCTTAATGACTAGTCAACCTAAAGTAACACACAGCCTTAATGACTAGTCAACCTAAAGTACAACACACAGCCTTAATGACTAGTCAACCTAAAGTAACACACAGCCTTAATGACTAGTCAACCTAAAGTAACACAGCCTTAATGACTAGTCAACCTAAAGTAACACAGCCTTAATGACTAGTCAACCTAAAGTACAACACACAGCCTTAATGACTAGTCAACCTAAAGTACACACAGCCTTAATGACTAGTCAACCTAAAGTAACACACAGCCTTAATGACTAGTCAACCTAAAGTAACACAGCCTTAATGACTAGTCAACCTAAAGTACAACACACAGCCTTAATGACTAGTCAACCTAAAGTACAACACACAGCCTTAATGACTAGTCAACCTAAAGTAACACACAGCCTTAATGACTAGTCAACCTAAAGTAACACACAGCCTTAATGACTAGTCAACCTAAAGTACAACACACAGCCTTAATGACTAGTCAACCTAAAGTACACACAGCCTTAATGACTAGTCAACCTAAAGTACACACAGCCTTAATGACTAGTCAACCTAAAGTACACACAGCCTTAATGACTAGTCAACCTAAAGTACACACAGCCTTAATGACTAGTCAACCTAAAGTACAACACACAGCCTTAATGACTAGTCAACCTAAAGTAACACAGCCTTAATGACTAGTCAACCTAAAGTAACACACAGCCTTAATGACTAGTCAACCTAAAGTACACACAGCCTTAATGACTAGTCAACCGAAAGTACAACACACAGCCTTAATGACTAGTCAACCTAAAGTACACACAGCCTTAATGACTAGTCAACCTAAAGTACAACACAGCCTTAATGACTAGTCAACCTAAAGTAACACACAGCCTTAATGACTAGTCAACCTAAAGTACACACAGCCTTAATGACTAGTCAACCTAAAGTACACACAGCCTTAATGACTAGTCAACCTAAAGTAACACAGCCTTAATGACTAGTCAACCTAAAGTACAACACACAGCCTTAATGACTAGTCAACCTAAAGTACACACAGCCTTAATGACTAGTCAACCTAAAGTACAACACACAGCCTTAATGACTAGTCAACCTAAAGTAACACAGCCTTAATGACTAGTCAACCTAAAGTACAACACACAGCCTTAATGACTAGTCAACCTAAAGTACAACACAGCCTTAATGACTAGTCAACCTAAAGTAACACACAGCCTTAATGACTAGTCAACCTAAAGTACAACACACAGCCTTAATGACTAGTCAACCTAAAGTAACACAGCCTTAATGACTAGTCAACCTAAAGTACACACAGCCTTAATGACTAGTCAACCTAAAGTACAACACACAGCCTTAATGACTAGTCAACCTAAAGTACACACAGCCTTAATGACTAGTCAACCTAAAGTACAACACACAGCCTTAATGACTAGTCAACCTAAAGTACACACAGCCTTAATGACTAGTCAACCTAAAGTAACACAGCCTTAATGACTAGTCAACCTAAAGTAACACACAGCCTTAATGACTAGTCAACCTAAAGTACAACACACAGCCTTAATGACTAGTAAACCTAAAGTACACACAGCCTTAATGACTAGTCAACCTAAAGTAACACAGCCTTAATGACTAGTCAACCTAAAGTACACACAGCCTTAATGACTAGTCAACCTAAAGTAACACACAGCCTTAATGACTAGTCAACCTAAAGTAACACACAGCCTTAATGACTAGTCAACCTAAAGTAACACAGCCTTAATGACTAGTCAACCTAAAGTACAACACACAGCCTTAATGACTAGTCAACCTAAAGTACACACAGCCTTAATGACTAGTCAACCTAAAGTAACACAGCCTTAATGACTAGTCAACCTAAAGTAACACAGCCTTAATGACTAGTCAACCTAAAGTAACACAGCCTTAATGACTAGTCAACCTAAAGTAACACAGCCTTAATGACTAGTCAACCTAAAGTAACACAGCCTTAATGACTAGTCAACCTAAAGTAACACAGCCTTAATGACTAGTCAACCTAAAGTAACACAGCCTTAATGACTAGTCAACCTAAAGTACAACACACAGCCTTAATGACTAGTCAACCTAAAGTACACACAGCCTTAATGACTAGTCAACCTAAAGTACAACACACAGCCTTAATGACTAGTCAACCTAAAGTACACACAGCCTTAATGACTAGTCAACCTAAAGTAACACACAGCCTTAATGACTAGTCAACCTAAAGTACAACACACAGCCTTAATGACTAGTCAACCTAAAGTACAACACAGCCTTAATGACTAGTCAACCTAAAGTACAACACACAGCCTTAATGACTAGTCAACCTAAAGTAACACACAGCCTTAATGACTAGTCAACCTAAAGTAACACACAGCCTTAATGACTAGTCAACCTAAAGTACAACACAGCCTTAATGACTAGTCAACCTAAAGTACACACAGCCTTAATGACTATAGTCTCGTTCTTTTCTGTTCCGACCAGCAAAATAAAAGTTCTGAACTGGTTCGACCCAAAGAAAAGTACCGGTTGATATCGTTCCTTTTTAAAGCTACTTCACCAAATCATGCAGTGCAGGTAGAGCAGCTTGTTACGGAGCTAGAAACCTATAGCTCCGTGTTTACAGGTAGAGCAGCTTGTTACGGAGCAGCTTGTTACGGAGCTAGAAAGCTATAGCTCCGTGTTTACAGGTAGAGCAGCTTGTTACGGAGCTAGAAAGCTATAGCTCAGTGTTTACAGGTAGAGCAGCTTGTTACGGAGCTAGAAACCTATAGCTCAGTGTTTACAGGTAGAGCAGCTTGTTACGGAGCTAGAAACCTATAGCTCCGTGTTTACAGGTAGAGCAGCTTGTTACGGAGCTAGAAACCTATAGCTCCGTGTTTACAGGTAGAGCAGCTTGTTACGGAGCTAGAAACCTATAGCTCCGTGTTTACAGGTAGAGCAGCTTGTTACGGAGCTAGAAACCTATAGCTCCGTGTTTACAGGTAGAGCAGCTTGTTACGGAGCTAGAAAGCTATAGCTCAGTGTTTACAGGTAGAGCAGCTTGTTACGGAGCTAGAAACCTATAGCTCAGTGTTTACATGTAGAGCAGCTTGTTACGGAGCTAGAAACCTATAGCTCAGTGTTTACAGGTAGAGCAGCTTGTTACGGAGCTAGAAACCTATAGCTCAGTGTTTACAGGTAGAGCAGCTTGTTACGGAGCTAGAAACCTATAGCTCAGTGTTTACAGGTAGAGCAGCTTGTTACGGAGCTAGAAACCTATAGCTCAGTGTTTACAGGTAGAGCAGCTTGTTACGGAGCTAGAAACCTATAGCTCAGTGTTTACAGGTAGAGCAGCTTGTTACGGAGCTAGAAAGCTATAGCTCAGTGTTTACAGGTAGAGCAGCTTGTTACGGAGCTAGAAACCTATAGCTCCGTGTTTACAGGTAGAGCAGCTTGTTACAGAGCTAGAAACCTATAGCTCCGTGTTTACAGGTAGAGCAGCTTGTTACGGAGCTAGAAACCTATAGCTCAGTGTTTACAGGTAGAGCAGCTTGTTACGGAGCTAGAAACCTATAGCTCCTTGTTTACAGGTAGAGCAGCTTGTTACGGAGCTAGAAAGCTATAGCTCCGTGTTTACAGGTAGAGCAGCTTGTTACGGAGCTAGAAAGCTATAGCTCAGTGTTTACAGGTAGAGCAGCTTGTTACGGAGCTAGAAACCTATAGCTCAGTGTTTACAGGTAGAGCAGCTTGTTACGGAGCTAGAAACCTATAGCTCAGTGTTTACAGGTAGAGCAGCTTGTTACGGAGCTAGAAAGCTATAGCTCAGTGTTTACAGGTAGAGCAGCTTGTTACGGAGCTAGAAACCTATAGCTCAGTGTTTACATGTAGAGCAGCTTGTTACGGAGCTAGAAACCTATAGCTCAGTGTTTAAAGGTAGAGCAGCTTGTTACGGAGCTAGAAACCTATAGCTCAGTGTTTACAGGTAGAGCAGCTTGTTACGGAGCTAGAAACCTATAGCTCAGTGTTTACAGGTAGAGCAGCTTGTTACGGAGCTAGAAACCTATAGCTCCGTGTTTACAGGTAGAGCAGCTTGTTACGGAGCTAGAAACCTATAGCTCAGTGTTTACAGGTAGAGCAGCTTGTTACGGAGCTAGAAACCTATAGCTCAGTGTTTACAGGTAGAGCAGCTTGTTACGGAGCTAGAAAGCTATAGCTCAGTGTTTACAGGTAGAGCAGCTTGTTACGGAGCTAGAAACCTATAGCTCCGTGTTTACAGGTAGAGCAGCTTGTTACGGAGCTAGAAACCTATAGCTCCGTGTTTACAGGTAGAGCAGCTTGTTACGGAGCTAGAAACCTATAGCTCAGTGTTTACAGGTAGAGCAGCTTGTTACGGAGCTAGAAACCTATAGCTCCGTGTTTACAGGTAGAGCAGCTTGTTACGGAGCTAGAAAGCTATAGCTCCGTGTTTACAGGTAGAGCAGCTTGTTACGGAGCTAGAAAGCTATAGCTCCGTGTTTACAGGTAGAGCAGCTTGTTACGGAGCTAGAAACCTATAGCTCAGTGTTTACAGGTAGAGCAGCTTGTTACGGAGCTAGAAACCTATAGCTCAGTGTTTACAGGTAGAGCAGCTTGTTACGGAGCTAGAAACCTATAGCTCCGTGTTTACAGGTAGAGCAGCTTGTTACGGAGCTAGAAACCTATAGCTCAGTGTTTACAGGTAGAGCAGCTTGTTACGGAGCTAGAAACCTATAGCTCAGTGTTTACAGGTAGAGCAGCTTGTTACGGAGCTAGAAACCTATAGCTCAGTGTTTACAGGTAGAGCAGCTTGTTACGGAGCTAGAAAGCTATAGCTCAGTGTTTACAGGTAGAGCAGCTTGTTACGGAGCTAGAAACCTATAGCTCCGTGTTTACAGGTAGAGCAGCTTGTTACGGAGCTAGAAACCTATAGCTCCGTGTTTACAGGTAGAGCAGCTTGTTACGGAGCTAGAAACCTATAGCTCAGTGTTTACAGGTGTGATAGAAAGACTAGTCAGAGATGCAACTGACATGTTGAATTAGGGCCACAGAATTATACCTACAGAGGAGCGGCTTCTGGAGGAACTTTGAATGTCTTTGAACTTCAGAGTTGGTTTAACGTTGGACCAGAGAGGCTCGTTAACAAGCTTGTGAGAGCAGAGCGGCACCAGAATGTAAATCACGTCCTTTCTGTAGTTAATAAATCCAATGTGAAACGTGATAACTCTAGTATCCCTAACTAGCATTGAAAAAAGTGAATCCATTCTTCTCTAATTAAAAATCTCTCCCCGCATCTTCTGAATCATGCTTGTAACGTTAGTAGGTTACAGCAATGCTTTTGGAGGGCGAGGGGCAGGTGGCCTACACGCACACACAATGGTAACGATTTTTAGCTGGCAGGCAGACGCTGGGAGAAGTTTCTGATTGACAGAGGGATAACGTTATTAACTGGTTCCCATTTGTTTAACATAACAGTTCTGTTCCGGGAACAGTATAGATCACTTTCGTTCCCGGTTCATGTAGTTGTAGTACATGTAGTTATCTCCATGAACCGGTTCCAACCCCTGGTTGAAATACATACATTTATTTACACCTCACACCCCCCCCCCCCCCCATGTAGTTATCTCCATGAACCGGTTCCAACCCCTGGTTGAAATACATACATTTATTTACACCTCACTCCCCCCCCCCCCCCCATGTAGTTATCTCCATGAACCGGTTCCAACCCCTGGTTGAAATACATACATTTATTTACACCTCACTCCCCCCCCCCCCCCCATGTAGTTATCTCCATGAACCGGTTCCAACCCCTGGTTGAAATACATACATTTATTTACACCTCACACTCCCCCCCCCCCCCCATGTAGTTATCTCCATGAACCGGTTCCAACCCCTGGTTGAAATACATACATTTATTTACACCTCACACCCCCCCCCCTCCCATGTAGTTATCTCCATGAACCGGTTCCAACCCCTGGTTGAAATACATACATTTATTTAAACCTCACACTCCCCCCCCCCCCCCCATGTAGTTATCTCCATGAACCGGTTCCAACCCCTGGTTGAAATACATACATTTATTTACACCTCACACCCCCCCCCCCCCCCATGTAGTTATCTCCATGAACCGGTTCCAACCCCTGGTTGAAATACATACATTTATTTACACCTCACACCCCCCCCCCCCCCCATGTAGTTATCTCCATGAACCGGTTCCAACCCCTGGTTGAAATACATACATTTATTTACACCCCCCCCCCCCCCCCATGTAGTTATCTCCATGAACCGGTTCCAACCCCTGGTTGAAATACATACATTTATTTACACCTCACACTCCCCCCCCCCCCCCATGTAGTTATCTCCATGAACCGGTTCCAACCCCTGGTTGAAATACATACATTTATTTAAACCTCACACTCCCCCCCCCCCCCCATGTAGTTATTTCCATGAACCGGTTCCAACCCCTGGTTGAAATACATACATTTATTTAAACCTCACACTCCCCCCCCCCCCCCCCCCCATGTAGTTATCTCCATGAACCGGTTCCAACCCCTGGTTGAAATACATACATTTATTTAAACCTCACACTCCCCCCCCCCCCCCCATGTAGTTATTTCCATGAACCGGTTCCAACCCCTGGTTGAAATACATACATTTATTTACACCTCACACCCCCCCCCCCCCCCCCATGTAGTTATTTCCATGAACCGGTTCCAACCCCTGGTTGAAATACATACATTTATTTAAACCTCACACTCCCCCCCCCCCCCCCCATGTAGTTATCTCCATGAACCGGTTCCAACCCCTGGTTGAAATACATACATTTATTTAAACCTCACACTCCCCCCCCCCCCCCATGTAGTTATTTCCATGAACCGGTTCCAACCCCTGGTTGAAATACATATTTATTTAAACCTCACACCCCCCCCCCCCCCCCATGTAGTTATCTCCATGAACCGGTTCCAACCCCTGGTTGAAATACATATATTTATTTAAACCTCACACTCCCCCCCCCCCCCCCATGTAGTTATCTCCATGAACCGGTTCCAACCCCTGGTTGAAATACATACATTTATTTAAACCTCACACTCCCCCCCCCCCCCATGTAGTTATCTCCATGAACCGGTTCCAACCCCTGGTTGAAATACATACATTTATTTACACCCCCCCCCCCCCCCCCCATGTAGTTATCTCCATGAACCGGTTCCAACCCCTGGTTGAAATACATATATTTATTTACACCCCCCCCCCCCCCCCCCCCCCCATGTAGTTATCTCCATGAACCGGTTCCAACCCCTGGTTGAAATACATACATTTATTTAAACCTCACACTTTCCCCCCCATGTAGTTATCTCCATGAACCGGTTCCAACCCCTGGTTGAAATACATACATTTATTTACACCTCACACCCCCCCCCCCCCCCCATGTAGTTATCTCCATGAACCGGTTCCAACCCCTGGTTGAAATACATACATTTATTTAAACCTCACACTCCCCCCCCCCCCCCATGTAGTTATCTCCATGAACCGGTTCCAACCCCTGGTTGAAATACATACATTTATTTACACCTCACACCCCCCCCCCCCCCCCATGTAGTTATCTCCATGAACCGGTTCCAACCCCTGGTTGAAATACATACATTTATTTAAACCTCACACTCCCCCCCCCCCCCCATGTAGTTATCTCCATGAACCGGTTCCAACCCCTGGTTGAAATACATACATTTATTTACACCTCACTCCCCCCCCCCCCCCCCCCATGTAGTTATCTCCATGAACCGGTTCCAACCCCTGGTTGAAATACATACATTTATTTAAACCTCACCCCCCCCCCCCCCCCCCCATGTAGTTATCTCCATGAACCGGTTCCAACCCCTGGTTGAAATACATACATTTTTTTACACCCCCCCCCCCCCCCCCCCCATGTAGTTATCTCCATGAACCGGTTCCAACCCCTGGTTGAAATACATACATTTATTTACACCTCACACCCCCCCCCCCCCCCCCATGTAGTTATCTCCATGAACCGGTTCCAACCCCTGGTTGAAATACATACATTTATTTACACCTCACACCCCCCCCCCCCCCCCCCATGTAGTTATCTCCATGAACCGGTTCCAACCCCTGGTTGAAATACATACATTTATTTACACCTCACACCCCCCCCCCCCCCCATGTAGTTATTTCCATGAACCGGTTCCAACCCCTGGTTGAAATACATACATTTATTTACACCTCACACCCCCCCCCCCCCCCCCCCATGTAGTTATCTCCATGAACCGGTTCCAACCCCTGGTTGAAATACATACATTTATTTACACCTCACTCCCCCCCCCCCCCCCATGTAGTTATCTCCATGAACCGGTTCCAACCCCTGGTTGAAATACATACATTTATTTACACCTCACTCCCCCCCCCCCCCCATGTAGTTATCTCCATGAACCGGTTCCAACCCCTGGTTGAAATACATACATTTATTTACACCTCACTCCCCCCCCCCCCCCCCATGTAGTTATCTCCATGAACCGGTTCCAACCCCTGGTTGAAATACATACATTTATTTACACCTCACTCCCCCCCCCCCCCCCATGTAGTTATCTCCATGAACCGGTTCCAACCCCTGGTTGAAATACATACATTTATTTACACCTCACTCCCCCCCCCCCCCCCATGTAGTTATCTCCATGAACCGGTTCCAACCCCTGGTTGAAATACATACATTTATTTACACCTCACGCCCCCCCCCCCCCCCCATGTAGTTATCTCCATGAACCGGTTCCAACCCCTGGTTGAAATACATACATTTATTTACACCTCACACCCCCCCCCCCCCCCATGTAGTTATTTCCATGAACCGGTTCCAACCCCTGGTTGAAATACATACATTTATTTAAACCTCACACTTTCCCCCCCATGTAGTTTTTGGATGATCCTGGTTTGAAAAATGATGCCAAGAACAAGCCGATTCAACTGCCACTGTATCAATCCAGCAACTTCCTGATTACAGAGGCCACAACTCCACGTAAGTAGACACAGGGCCTTTAGAAAGCATTCATCCTGATAACAGAGGCAACAACTCCATGTAAGTAGACACAGTGCCTTCAGAAAGCATTCATCCTGATAACAGAGGCCACAACTCCACGTAAGTAGACACAGTGCCTTCAGAAAGCATTCATCCTGATAACAGAGGCCACAACTCCACGTAAGTAGACACAGGGCCTTTAGAAAGCATTCATCCTGATAACAGAGGCAACAACTCCATGTAAGTAGACACAGTGCCTTCAGAAAGCATTCATCCTGATAACAGAGGCCACAACTCCACGTAAGTAGACACAGTGCCTTCAGAAAGCATTCATCCTGATAACAGAGGCCACAACTCCACGTAAGTAGACACAGTGCCTTCAGAAAGTATTCATACCCCTTGACTTGTTCCACATTGTGTTACAGCCTGTGTTCAAAAATGGATTAAAATCATTTTTAGATTTCAAAATGTATATAAAATTAAATATAATCTAATTTACATAAGGAGTCACACCCTTGAGTCAATACATGTTAGAATCACCTTTGGCAGTGGGTAAGTCTCAAAGCTTTGCACACCTGGATTGTACAATCTTTTCACATTCTTTTTAAAAAATTGTTCAAGCTCTGTCAAGTTGATCATTGCAAGACAGTCATTTGCCATAGATTTTCAAGCCGACTTAGTTTTTTGAATTAACTCGGCCACTCAGGAACATTCAACGTCATCTTGGTAAACAACCACAGTGTATATTTGGCCTTGTGTTTTAGGGTTTTGTCCAGCTGAAAGGTGAATTGTTTCCAGTATCTGTTGGAAAGCAGACAACTAGGGTTAGGGGTTAAAGCAGACTGAACCAGGTTTTCCTCTAGGGTTTTGTCCAGCTGAAAGGTGAATTGTTTCCAGTATCTGTTGGAAAGCAGACTGAACCAGGTCTTCCTCTAGGATTTTGCTTGTGCTTAGCTCTATTCTGTTTCTTTTTATAAAAAATGTTTTTTTAGACTCCCTCGTCCTTGCCGATGACAAGTCTACCCATAACATGATGCAGCCATCACCATGCTTGACAATATGAAGTGTTACTCAGTGTTGGGGTACAGAGATGAGGTAGTCATTTAAAAAATCATGTTAAACAATATTCGACTATTACACCGAGTCCAATCAAATGTATTTATATAGCCCATCTTACATCAGCTGATATCACAAAGTGCTGTACAGAAACCCAGCCTAAAACCCCAAACAGCAAGCAATGCAGATGTAGAAGCACGGTGGCTAGGAAAAACTCCCTAAAAGGCCGAAACCTAGGAAGAAACCTAGAGAGGAACCAGGCTCTGAGGGGTGGCCAGTCCTCTAGAAAGGCAGGTTCCTAGGAAGAAACGGGATCCTATTCTGGCTGTGCAGGTAGAGATAAGAGTACATGGTCATTAAGGCTAGATTGTTCTTCAAGATGATCATAGATGACCAGCAGGGTCAAATAATAAGTGGTTGTAGAGTGTGCAACAGGTCAGCACCTCAGGAGTAAATGTCAGTTGACTTTCCATAGCCGAGCATTCAGAGGTCGAGACAGCAGTCACGGTAGCGAGAGACAGGAAACCGCAGGTCTGGAAAAAGGTAGCACGTCCGGTGAACAGATCAGGGTTCCATAGCCGCAGGCAGAACAGCAGAAACTGGATCAGCAGCACGACCTGGGGGAGAGGGGATAGCCAAGAGTTGTCAGGCATGGTCCTAGGGCAGAGAGAGATGGCGGAATCAGAGGGAGCATACTTAAGATCACACAGGACACCCAGAGAAGACAGGATAGGACAGACTGACCCTAGCCCCCCGACACTGGGGACTGAGGGGGGGGCAACCAGGCAGGATATAACTCCACCCACTTTGCCAAAGCACAGCCCCCCCCAACATCAGAGGGACATCAACAGACCACCAACGTACTACCCTGAGACAAGGAGGAGCCCACAAAGATGTCACCCAAGACCAGAGAGGAAGGATCATGTCAGTGACTCAACCCACTCAAGTATAGTGAAAAAAGCCTGGCAAGACGCTCAGACCCCGTAACGGTGGAGGAGACTCCTGGGAAGGCTCAGGCCCCGTAACGGTGGAGGAGACTCCTGGGAAGGCTCAGACCCCGTAACGGTGGAGGAGACTCCTGGGAAGGCTCAGACCCCGTAACGGTGGAGGAGACACCTGGGAAGGCTCAGGCCCCGTAACGGTGGAGGAGACACCTGGGAAGGCTCAGGCCCCGTAACGGTGGAGGAGACTCCTGGGAAGGCTCAGACCCCGTAGCGGTGGAGGAGACACCTGGGAAGGCTCAGGCCCCGTAACGGTGGAGGAGACACCTGGGAAGACTCAGACCCCGTAACGGTGGAGGAGACTCCTGGGAAGGCTCAGGCCCCGTAGCGGTGGAGGAGACTCCTGGGAAGGCTCAGGCCCCGTAACGGTGGAGGAGACTCCTGGGAAGGCTCAGACCCCGTAACGGTGGAGGAGACTCCTGGGAAGGCTCAGACCCCGTAACGGTGGAGGAGACTCCTGGGAAGGCTCAGACCCCGTAACGGTGGAGGAGACTCCTGGGAAGGCTCAGACCCCGTAACGGTGGAGGAGACTCCTGGGAAGGCTCAGACCCCGTAACGGTGGAGGAGACTCCTGGGAAGGCTCAGACCCCGTAACGGTGGAGGAGACTCCTGGGAAGGCTCAGACCCCGTAACGGTGGAGGAGACTCCTGGGAAGGCTCAGACCCCGTAACGGTGGAGGAGACTCCTGGGAAGGCTCAGACCCCGTAACGGTGGAGGAGACTCCTGGGAAGGCTCAGGCCCCGTAACGGTGGAGGAGACACCTGGGAAGGCTCAGACCCCGTAACGGTGGAGGAGACTCCTGGGAAGGCTCAGACCCCGTAACGGTGGAGGAGACACCTGGGAAGGCTCAGGCCCCGTAACGGTGGAGGAGACACCTGGGAAGGCTCAGGCCCCGTAACGGTGGAGGAGACTCCTGGGAAGGCTCAGACCCCGTAGCGGTGGAGGAGACACCTGGGAAGGCTCAGGCCCCGTAACGGTGGAGGAGACACCTGGGAAGACTCAGACCCCGTAACGGTGGAGGAGACTCCTGGGAAGGCTCAGGCCCCGTAGCGGTGGAGGAGACTCCTGGGAAGGCTCAGGCCCCGTAACGGTGGAGGAGACTCCTGGGAAGGCTCAGACCCCGTAACGGTGGAGGAGACTCCTGGGAAGGCTCAGACCCCGTAACGGTGGAGGAGACTCCTGGGAAGGCTCAGACCCCGTAACGGTGGAGGAGACTCCTGGGAAGGCTCAGACCCCGTAACGGTGGAGGAGACTCCTGGGAAGGCTCAGACCCCGTAACGGTGGAGGAGACTCCTGGGAAGGCTCAGACCCCGTAACGGTGGAGGAGACTCCTGGGAAGGCTCAGACCCCGTAACGGTGGAGGAGACTCCTGGGAAGGCTCAGACCCCGTAACGGTGGAGGAGACTCCTGGGAAGGCTCAGACCCCGTAACGGTGGAGGAGACTCCTGGGAAGGCTCAGGCTCTGACTCGTTGCTTAGTGGGGAAAACCGGTTGAATGTTTCTCATCGGCTGAATGAGCGACACCAGTCTAGCATGTGGACAGCATTTCTTTCCAGAATCCATGTTGTTGCCTGGCTGTGCAGAGGGATTAACACCAGTCTAGCATGTGGACAGCATTTCTTTCCAGAATCCATGTTGTTGCCTGGCTGTGCAGAGGGATTAACACTACTACCTGTATTTACACAGACACCATCATCCTTTCCTACACTTTAAATCGCCGTTTGGTCCAACTATTGCATCTGAAGCAGAGTTCCCAACCCAGCGATCCTCCTGTATATTTCCGAGGACAGCGACTGCAGTGAGAAGGCACCATGTTACTCAGCTTCTCCGTCTGGAGGAGGTCCTGCAGATCCATGCCAGATGAAACGTTTCCATCCCGGACGCTTCTGGAAGTAGAGGGAGGACAAAACTAGGACGTTGGTAAAGTGGTCAACGCCAGAGTTTGATTAAACGGACAGGAAGAGAGAGAAAGAATCAACAAACAGCAGCAGAGACAACGGGGAAGTCCATTGTTCAGCACATTTTTACTCCTGAACTTATTTAGGCCAATACAAAGGGGTTGAACACTTATTCACTCAAGACATTTCAGCTTTTCATTTGTTCATTTCTACAAACTAAATTCCATTTTGACATTATGGGGTATTGAGTGTAGGCCAGTGACACAATCTCATTGAATCCATTTTAAGTTCCGTCTGTAACAACACAATGAGGAATAAGTCAAAGGGGTGTTTCCTGAAGGCCCTCGATGCACAACACACTATGTAGACAGACATGGAGGTGTACAGACTCAATACATAAAGACATGATACATGGAGGTGCACAGACTCAATACATAAAGACATGATACATGGAGGTGTACAGACTCAATACATAAAGACATGATATATGGAGGTGTACAGACTCAATACATAAAGACATGATACATGGGGGATACAGACTCAATACATAAAGACATGATACATGGGGGATACATGGAGGATACAGACTCAATACATAAAGACATGATACATGGAGGTGTACAGACTCAATACATAAAGACATGATACATGGAGGTGTACAGACTCAATACATAAAGACATGATACATGGAGGTGTACAGACTCAATACATAAAGACATGATACGTGTGTTTCAGTCTTGTCAATCCAAACTGGTTCCCAGGTAACTGATGGTCCTGTGTTTGTTGCCCTACAGCATTCAGAGCCCCTGCTACTACTAACCCACACCTGCCCCTTCAGTACGGACCAGGCCAGGGGGTTCTGAGCCCAGACCAGATCCCTCAGTACGGACCAGGCCAGGGGGTCCTGAGCCCAGACCAGGTCCATCAGTACGGACCAGGCCAGGGGGTCCTGAGCCCAGACCAGATCCCTCAGTACGAACCAGGCCAGGGGGTCCTGAGCCCAGACCAGATCCCTCAGTACGGACCAGGCCAGGGGGTCCTGAGCCCAGACCAGATCCTTCAGTATGGACCAGGCCAGGGGGTCCTGAGCCCAGACCAGATCCCTCAGTACGGACCAGGCCAGGGGGTCCTGAGCCCAGACCAGATCCCTCAGTACGGACCAGGCCAGGGGGTCCTGAGCCCAGACCAGATCCCTCAGTACGGACCAGGCCAGGGGGTCCTGAGCCCAGACCAGCTCACTCAGTACGGACCAGGCCAGGGGGTCCTGAGCCCAGACCAGATCCCTCAGTACGGACCAGGCCAGGGGGTCCTGAGCCCAGACCAGCCCTCTGTAGCAGATCTCTTCCATCAGCTGACGGTTTCAGAGACAGAAGAGTTGCTGTTCATCCAGCTTCCTGATATTATCCCTGGCCAGCCAACCACAGCCACCGGCCAGCCAACCACAGCCACCGGCCAGCCAATCACAGCCCCAGAAAAAAATGGTAAAAAAGACTCCAAGTCCGACAGCAAGCGCTGCTCTCACATTAAAGCACCAGTGAGTAACGACCACCTTCTATGCTATGTTCTACCGTCCACTTCACTCTAACAGAGAAACATTTCACGCTAAGGTCTACATTTGTTGTATTCCATGTTCTCCCTCAGGACCCTGCTAGAGACAGTGTTCCCATCCGGTTAGAGTTCTCCTGACCCCTGACCCTAAAGGCCATGTTCTCCCTCAGGACCCTGCTAGAGACAGTGTTCCCATCCGGTTAGAGTTCTCCTGACCCCTGACCCTAAAGGCCATGTTCTCCCTCAGGACCCTGCTAGAGACAGTGTTCCCATCCGGTTAGAGTTCTCCTGACCCCTGACCCTAAAGGCCATGTTCTCCCTCAGGACCCTGCTAGAGACAGTGTTCCCATCCGGTCAGAGTTCTACTGACCCCTGACCCTAAAGGCCATGTTCTCCCCCAGGACCCTGCTAGAGACAGTGTTCCCATCCGGTCAGAGTTCTCCTGACCCCTGACCCTAACGGCCATGTTCTTCCACAGGACCCTGCTGGTCAAGACGTTCCTGTCCTGTCAGAGTTCACAGAGGGCTTTCTGGGTAAACTACAGATCAGGAAGTCTGGCAAGGTGCAGCTGGTGCTGGGAGACATCACTATGGACGTCTCAGAGGGAGCTGCCTTCTCTTTCCTACAGGTCCGTTAATATAATAGACATATTACAGGGTTAGATGGTGTTGAGGAACATCACTATGGACGTCTCAGAGGGAGCTGCCTTCTCTTTCCTACAGGTCCGTTAATATAATAGACATATTACAGGGTTAGATGGTGTTGAGGAACATCACTATGGACGTCTCAGAGGGAGCGGCCTTCTCTTTCCTACAGGTCCGTTAATATAATAGACATATTACAGGGTTAGATGGTGTTGAGGAACATCACTATGGACGTCTCAGAGGGAGCGGCCTTCTCTTTCCTACAGGTCCGTTAATATAATAGACATATTACAGGGTTAGATGGTGTTGAGGAACATCACTATGGACGTATCAGAGGGAGCGGCCTTCTCTTTCCTACAGGTCCGTTAATATAATAGACATTACAGGGTTAGATGGTGTTGAGGAACATCACTATGGACGTATCAGAGGCAGCTCTCCTGTTTAGTCCTAAAGAACCACATAGTCCTGATTCACTGTGATCCAGGATGTGTTTAGTCCTAAAGAACCACATAGTCCTGATTCACTGTGATCCAGCATGTGTTTAGTCCTGATTCACTGTGATCCAGGATGTGTTTAGTCCTAAAGAACCACATAGTCCTGATTCACTGTGATCCAGGATGTGTTTAGTCCTGATTCACTGTGATCCAGGATGTGTTTAGTCCTAAAGAACCACATAGTCCTGATTCACTGTGATCCAGGATGTGTTTAGTCCTAAAGAACCACATAGTCCTGATTCACTGTGATCCAGGATGTGTTTAATCCTAAAGAACCACATAGTCCTGATTCACTGTGATCCAGGATGTGTTTAGTCCTAAAGAACCACATAGTCCTGATTCACTGTGATCCAGGATGTGTTTAGTCCTAAAGAACCACATAGTCCTGATTCACTGTGATCCAGGATGTGTTTAGTCCTGATTCACTGTGATCCAGGATGTGTTTAGTCCTAAAGAACCACATAGTCCTGATTCACTGTGATCCAGGATGTGTTTAGTCCTGATTCACTGTGATCCAGGATGTGCAGACAATGTCTTAGGGTCAGACAATGAGGGGCTAAATCCTCTGTTATTTCTCCCACAGCAACTGGTGTCTGTGCGTCTGTCTGAGGGCCTGACTGGAGACATGAGTATCCTGGGGAACATCAAGCACAAGCTGGTCTGCTCTCCAGACTTCCAGGCTCTGCTACCGTCACCTGACCACTCAGCACCTCTCTAACTTATATACACTTCACCTTTTTCAGCATTCATCTGTAGATATTGTACACTTTTATTATACGATGTGAGCATTAAGTGTGTAGACATTGTACAGTTTTATTATACGATGTGAGCATTAAGTGTGTAGACATTGTACATAGTTTACTTTCATCATACAGCGTTTTATGGACCTTGTCGATTTCCTCCCAATTTGTTTTCACTGTATAAACATTGTGTATAATATGAAGTGTCCTTTTTTTTAATGTACGTAAATGTTTATTTAATAAAGATTAAATACAAAACATGAGGCAACTTTTCCGCAGGTAAAAACGAATAGTCTACAAACAAAGTCACTGGTATGTCAACACTCAGCAAAGACTATATCTAGTATAGACTAGCCTGTACAGTACGTAATGCATAGAGACAGTATAAACAGAACGTTGCCCTGGTTACGGGAACTTCAACATAATTCATCTTTTCATAGTAGAAAGAACACTGCTTTGTGACATCACACAGTGAACACTGCTTTGTGACATCACACAGTGAACACTGCTTTGTGACATCATACAGTGAACACTGCTTTGTGACATCACACAGTGAACACTGCTTTGTGACATCATACAGTGAACACTGCTTTGTGACATCATACAGTGAACACTGCTTTGTGACATCACACAGTGAACACTGCTTTGTGACATCACAGTGAATTCTCACTTTGTGACATCATACAGTGAACACTGCTTTGTGACATCACAGTGAATTCTCACTTTGTGACATCATACAGTGAACTCTGAACTGTCGGTTGAGAACGTTTGATGATCTTTCACAGACTGATGAAGGGGTCTTTCACAGTTTGAGGCGCTACGAGCATTGATAGGACTATGAACAACTGATAAACAAAGTGTATTTTATTTGGGACGGTAACTTGCCTTTATAACAGCACCCTTCCTCTCCAGAACAACTCAGGCCTTTTTCCCGCTCCTCACTGTCTTAGCTTCTGCAGATTTAGTTTTCACCACTTTCACTTTGGGTTTCTGTTTGCCTCCTTTAGTAGCTGTTTTTTTCTTGTGGGTCTTTTTCCGTCTGATCAGGTCCTCCCGTCCGATATCCATCATGTGTTCCTCCCAGGACTTCATCTCAGTCGTATAGCGCACCTTATCATCCTCCGCCAGCTGCATGTAAACCTGCAGAGCACACATCAGAGTCAGTTAGTCATCTAGACCAGAAACATCACAGAGTCAGTCTAGTAGTTAAGTCATGTAGACCTGAAACATCACAGAGTCAATTAGCCTAGTAATTAAAAAGCAATGTCCTCCAAATCAACGTTTCACAATTAATGGCATCCCTACAGATTATTGTAAATAACATCTACCAAAATTAAACCAGGAATTACATTCCACTTATCTAAAGTCTTAAGGAACTTAATTGAGCCATTATATCACTTCCTGTTTCACTAGGGTATAAAAATGAGGTAACATGCATGCAATATCCCTTTGTCATCCAACACCATGAAGAAAACAAAAGACCTGTCAGTTCAAAGAGACAGATGGTCGTAGACCTGCATAAATCTGATAATGGCTACAAGAAGATCCACAAACGATTGAATATACCACTGAGCACTGTCAGGGCAATTACTAAAAGATATGGAACAGTTGAAAACCTCACGGGTAGAGGACGCAAATGCATTTTGCCCCCCAGGACAGGGAGGAGGATAATGAGAGACAGTCCCCCATATGTATATAACTACATCTATACCACCACCACCACCACCATATGTATATAACTACATCTATACCACCACCACCACCATATGTATATAACTACATCTATACCACCACCATATGTATATAACTACATCTATACCACCTCCACCACCATATGTATATAACTACATCTATACCACCACCACCACCATATGTATATAACTACATCTATACCACCACCACCATATGTATATAACTACATCTATACCACCACCATATGTATATAACTACATCTATACCACCACCATATGTATATAACTACATCTATACCACCACCACCACCATATGTATATAACTACATCTTACCACCTCCACCACCATATGTATATAACTACATCTATACCACCACCACCACCATATGTATATAACTACATCTATACCACCACCACCACCATATGTATATAACTACATCTATACCACCACCATATGTATATAACTACATCTATACCACCACCACCACCATATGTATATAACTACATCTATACCACCTCCACCACCATATGTATATAACTACATCTATACCACCACCACCATATGTATATAACTACATCTATACCACCACCATATGTATATAACTACATCTATACCACCTCCACCACCATATGTATATAACTACATCTATACCACCTCCACCACCATATGTATATAACTACATCTATACCACCACCACCACCATATGTATATAACTACATCTATACCACCACCACCACCACCATATGTATATAACTACATCTATACCACCACCACCACCATATGTATATAACTACATCTATACCACCACCATATGTATATAACTACATCTATACCACCACCACCATATGTATATAACTACATCTATACCACCACCATATGTATATAACTACATCTATACCACCACCATATGTATATAACTACATCTATACCACCACCACCACCATATGTATATAACTACATCTATACCACCTCCACCATATGTATATAACTACATCTATACCACCACCATATGTATATAACTACATCTATACCACCACCACCACCATATGTATATAACTACATCTATACCACCACCACCATATGTATATAACTACATCTATACCACCTCCACCACCATATGTATATAACTACATCTATACCACCACCACCATATGTATATAACTACATCTATACCACCTCCACCACCATATGTATATAACAACATCTATACCACCACCATATGTATATAACTACATCTATACCAACACCATATGTATATAACTACATCTATACCACCACCACCACCACCATATGTATATAACTACATCTATACCACCACCACCACCATATGTATATAACTACATCTATACCACCACCACCACCACCATATGTATATAACTACATCTATACCACCACCACCATATGTATATAACTACATCTATACCACCACCACCATATGTATATAACTACATCTATACCACCACCACCACCATATGTATATAACTACATCTATACCACCACCACCACCACCATATGTATATAACTACATCTATACCACCACCACCACCACCATATGTATATAACTACATCTATACCACCTCCACCACCATATGTATATAACTACATCTACACCACCACCACCACCATATGTATATAACTACATCTATACCACCACCACCACCACCATATGTATATAACTACATCTATACCACCACCATATGTATATAACTACATCTATACCACCACCATATGTATATAACTACATCTATACCACCTCCACCACCACCATATGTATATAACTACATCTATACCACCACCACCACCATATGTATATAACTACATCTATACCACCACCACCACCATATGTATATAACTACATCTATACCACCACTACCACCATATGTATATAACTACATCTATACCACCACCACCACCATATGTATATAACTACATCTATACCACCACCATATGTATATAACTACATCTATACCACCACCACCACCATATGTATATAACTACATCTATACCACCACCATATGTATATAACTACATCTATACCACCACCATATGTATATAACTACATCTACACCACCACCACCACCATATGTATATAACTACATCTATACCACCACCACCACCACCATATGTATATAACTACATCTATACCACCACCACCACCACCATATGTATATAACTACATCTACACCACCACCACCACCATATGTATATAACTACATCTATACCACCACCACCACCACCATATGTATATAACTACATCTATACCCCCACCATATGTATATTACTACATCTATACCACCACCACCACCATATGTATATAACTACATCTATACCACCACCATATGTATATAACTACATCTATACCACCACCATATGTATATAACTACATCTATACCACCACCACCACCACCATATGTATATAACTACATCTATACCACCACCACCATATGTATATAACTACATCTATACCACCACCACCACCACCATATGTATATAACTACATCTATACCACCACCACCATATGTATATAACTACATCTATACCACCACCACCACCACCATATGTATATAACTACATCTATACCACCACCACCACCACCACCACCATATGTATATAACTACATCTACACCACCACCACCACCATATGTATATAACTACATCAATACCACCTCCACCACCACCATATGTATATAACTACATCTATACCACCTCCACCACCACCATATGTATATAACTACATCTATACCACCTCCACCACCACCATATGTATATAACTACATCTATACCACCACCACCATCATATGTATATAACTACATCTATACCACCACCACCACCACCACCATATGTATATAACTACATCTATACCACCTCCACCACCACCATATGTATATAACTACATCTATACCACCACCATATGTATATAACTACATCTATACCACCACCATATGTATATAACTACATCTATACCACCACCATATGTATATAACTACATCTATACCACCTCCACCACCACCATATGTATATAACTACATCTATACCACCACCATATGTATATAACTACATCTATACCACCACCACCACCACCATATGTATATAACTACATCTACACCACCACCACCACCATATGTATATAACTACATCTATACCACCACCATATGTATATAACTACATCTATACCACCACCATATGTATATAACTACATCTATACCACCACCATATGTATATAACTACATCTATACCACCACCACCATATGTATATAACTACATCTATACCACCACCACCACCACCATATGTATATAACTACATCTATACCACCACCATATGTATATAACTACATCTATACCACCACCATATGTATATAACTACATCTATACCACCACCACCACCATATGTATATAACTACATCTATACCACCTCCACCATATGTATATAACTACATCTATACCACCACCACCACCATATGTATATAACTACATCTATACCACCACCACCATATGTATATAACTACATCTATACCACCACCACCACCATATGTATATAACTACATCTATACCACCACCATATGTATATAACTACATCTATACCACCACCACCACCATATGTATATAACTACATCTATACCACCACCATATGTATATAACTACATCTATACCACCACCACCATATGTATATAACTACATCTATACCACCTCCACCACCATATGTATATAACTACATCTATACCACCACCACCACCATATGTATATAACTACATCTATACCACCACCACCACCACCATATGTATATAACTACATCTATACCACCACCACCACCATATGTATATAACTACATCTATACCACCACCATATGTATATAACTACATCTATACCACCTCCACCACCATATGTATATAACTACATCTATACCACCACCACCATATGTATATAACTACATCTATACCACCACCACCACCATATGTATATAACTACATCTATATCACCACCACCATATGTATATAACTACATCTATACCACCACCATATGTATATAACTACATCTATACCACCACCATATGTATATAACTACATCTATACCACCACCACCACCATATGTATATAACTACATCTATACCACCTCCACCACCATATGTATATAACTACATCTATACCACCACCACCACCATATGTATATAACTACATCTATACCACCACCACCACCATATGTATATAACTACATCTATACCACCACCATATGTATATAACTACATCTATACCACCACCATATGTATATAACTACATCTATACCACCACCACCACCATATGTATATAACTACATCTATACCACCTCCACCACCATATGTATATAACTACATCTATACCACCACCACCATATGTATATAACTACATCTATACCACCACCATATGTATATAACTACATCTATACCACCTCCACCACCATATGTATATAACTACATCTATACCACCCCACCACCATATGTATATAACTACATCTATACCACCACCACCACCATATGTATATAACTACATCTATACCACCCCACCACCACCATATGTATATAACTACATCTATACCACCACCACCACCATATGTATATAACTACATCTATACCACCACCATATGTATATAACTACATCTATACCACCACCACCATATGTATATAACTACATCTATACCACCACCATATGTATATAACTACATCTATACCACCACCATATGTATATAACTACATCTATACCACCACCACCACCATATGTATATAACTACATCTATACCACCCCACCATATGTATATAACTACATCTATACCCACCACCATATGTATATAACTACATCTATACCACCACCACCACCATATGTATATAACTACATCTATACCACCACCACCACCATATGTATATAACTACATCTATACCACCACCATATGTATATAACTACATCTATACCACCTCCACCACCATATGTATATAACTACATCTATACCACCACCACCATATGTATATAACTACATCTATACCACCACCACCACCATATGTATATAACTACATCTATATCACCACCACCATATGTATATAACTACATCTATACCACCACCATATGTATATAACTACATCTATACCACCACCATATGTATATAACTACATCTATACCACCACCACCACCATATGTATATAACTACATCTATACCACCCCACCACCATATGTATATAACTACATCTATACCACCACCACCACCATATGTATATAACTACATCTATACCACCACCACCACCATATGTATATAACTACATCTATACCACCACCATATGTATATAACTACATCTATACCACCCACCATATGTATATAACTACATCTATACCACCACCACCACCATATGTATATAACTACATCTATACCACCCCACCACCATATGTATATAACTACATCTATACCACCACCACCATATGTATATAACTACATCTATCCACCACCACCATATGTATATAACTACATCTATACCACCACCACCACCATATGTATATAACTACATCTATACCACCACCACCACCATATGTATATAACTACATCTATACCACCACCACCACCATATGTATATAACTACATCTATACCACCACCACCACCATATGTATATAACTACATCTATACCACCACCATATGTATATAACTACATCTATACCACCACCACCATATGTATATAACTACATCTATACCACCACCCATATGTATATAACTACATCTATACCACCACCATATGTATATAACTACATCTATACCACCACCACCACCATATGTATATAACTACATCTATACCACCTCCACCATATGTATATAACTACATCTATACCACCACCATATGTATATAACTACATCTATACCACCACCACCACCATATGTATATAACTACATCTATACCACCACCACCATATGTATATAACTACATCTATACCACCACCACCACCATATGTATATAACTACATCTATACCACCACCCACCATATGTATATAACTACATCTATACCACCACCATATGTATATAACTACATCTATACCACCACCACCACCATATGTATATAACTACATCTATACCACCACCACCATATGTATATAACTACATCTATACCACCACCACCACCATATGTATATAACTACATCTATACCACCACCACCATATGTATATAACTACATCTATACCACCACCACCACCATATGTATATAACTACATCTATACCACCACCACCACCATATGTATATAACTACATCTATACCACCACCACCACCATATGTATATAACTACATCTATACCACCACCACCATATGTATATAACTACATCTATACCACCACCACCACCATATGTATATAACTACATCTATACCACCACCACCACCATATGTATATAACTACATCTATACCACCACCACCACCATATGTATATAACTACATCTATACCACCCCACCACCATATGTATATAACTACATCTATACCACCACCACCACCATATGTATATAACTACATCTATACCACCACCACCACCATATGTATATAACTACATCTATACCACCACCACCATATGTATATAACTACATCTATACCACCACCACCACCATATGTATATAACTACATCTATACCACCACCACCACCATATGTATATAACTACATCTATACCACCACCACCACCATATGTATATAACTACATCTATACCACCACCACCACCATATGTATATAACTACATCTATACCACCACCATATGTATATAACTACATCTATACCACCCCACCATATGTATATAACTACATCTATACCACCACCACCACCATATGTATATAACTACATCTATACCACCACCACCACCATATGTATATAACTACATCTATACCACCCCACCACCATATGTATATAACTACATCTATACCACCACCACCACCATATGTATATAACTACATCTATACCACCACCACCATATGTATATAACTACATCTATACCACCACCACCACCATATGTATATAACTACATCTATACCACCACCATATGTATATAACTACATCTATACCCACCACCATATGTATATAACTACATCTATACCACCACCACCACCATATGTATATAACTACATCTATACCACCACCACCACCATATGTATATAACTACATCTATACCACCACCACCATATGTATATAACTACATCTATACCACCACCACCACCATATGTATATAACTACATCTATACCACCACCACCACCATATGTATATAACTACATCTATACCACCACCACCATATGTATATAACTACATCTATACCACCACCACCACCATATGTATATAACTACATCTATACCACCACCATATGTATATAACTACATCTATCACCACCACCATATGTATATAACTACATCTATACCACCACCACCACCATATGTATATAACTACATCTATACCACCACCACCATATGTATATAACTACATCTATACCACCACCACCACCATATGTATATAACTACATCTATACCACCCCACCACCATATGTATATAACTACATCTATACCACCACCACCACCATATGTATATAACTACATCTATACCACCACCACCACCATATGTATATAACTACATCTATACCACCACCACCACCATATGTATATAACTACATCTATACCACCACCACCACCATATGTATATAACTACATCCATACCACCACCACCACCATATGTATATAACTACATCTATACCACCACCACCATATGTATATAACTACATCTATACCACCACCATATGTATATAACTACATCTATACCACCACCATATGTATATAACTACATCTATACCACCACCACCACCATATGTATATAACTACATCTATACCACCTCCACCATATGTATATAACTACATCTATACCACCACCACCACCATATGTATATAACTACATCTATACCACCACCACCACCATATGTATATAACTACATCTATACCACCACCATATGTATATAACTACATCTATACCACCACCATATGTATATAACTACATCTATACCACCACCATATGTATATAACTACATCTATACCACCACCACCATATGTATATAACTACATCTATACCACCACCACCACCATATGTATATAACTACATCTATACCACCACCATATGTATATAACTACATCTATACCACCACCATATGTATATAACTACATCTATACCACCACCACCACCATATGTATATAACTACATCTATACCACCACCACCATATGTATATAACTACATCTATACCACCACCACCACCATATGTATATAACTACATCTATACCACCACCACCATATGTATATAACTACATCTATACCACCACCACCACCATATGTATATAACTACATCTATACCCCACCACCATATGTATATAACTACATCTATACCACCACCACCATATGTATATAACTACATCTATACCACCCCACCACCATATGTATATAACTACATCTATACCACCACCACCACCATATGTATATAACTACATCTATACCACCACACCACCATATGTATATAACTACATCTATACCACCACCACCACCATATGTATATAACTACATCTATACCACCACCACCACCATATGTATATAACTACATCTATACCACCACCACCACCATATGTATATAACTACATCTATACCACCACCACCACCATATGTATATAACTACATCTATACCACCTCCACCACCATATGTATATAACTACATCGATACCACCACCACCATATGTATATAACTACATCTATACCACCACCACCACCATATGTATATAACTACATCTATACCACCACCATATGTATATAACTACATCTATACCACCACCACCACCATATGTATATAACTACATCTATACCACCACCACCACCATATGTATATAACTACATCTATACCACCACCACCACCATATGTATATAACTACATCTATACCACCACCACCACCATATGTATATAACTACATCTATACCACCACCACCATATGTATATAACTACATCTATACCACCACCATATGTATATAACTACATCTATCACCACCACCATATGTATATAACTACATCTATACCACCACCCATATGTATATAACTACATCTATCCACCACCACCATATGTATATAACTACATCTATACCACCACCACCACCATATGTATATAACTACATCTATACCACCACCACCATATGTATATAACTACATCTATACCACCACCACCACCATATGTATATAACTACATCTATACCACCACCACCACCATATGTATATAACTACATCTATACCACCTCCACCACCATATGTATATAACTACATCTATACCACCACCACCATATGTATATAACTACATCTATACCACCACCACCACCATATGTATATAACTACATCTATACCACCACCATATGTATATAACTACATCTATACCACCACCACCACCATATGTATATAACTACATCTATACCACCACCACCACCATATGTATATAACTACATCTATACCACCCCACCATATGTATATAACTACATCTATACCACCACCACCATATGTATATAACTACATCTATACCACCACCACCACCATATGTATATAACTACATCTATACCACCACCATATGTATATAACTACATCTATACCACCACCATATGTATATAACTACATCTATACCACCACCACCACCATATGTATATAACTACATCTATACCACCACCACCATATGTATATAACTACATCTATACCACCACCACCACCATATGTATATAACTACATCTATACCACCACCACCATATGTATATAACTACATCTATACCACCACCACCACCATATGTATATAACTACATCTATACCACCACCCCATATGTATATAACTACATCTATACCACCACCACCATATGTATATAACTACATCTATACCACCACCACCACCATATGTATATAACTACATCTATACCACCACCACCACCATATGTATATAACTACATCTATACCACCACCACCATATGTATATAACTACATCTATACCACCACCACCACCATATGTATATAACTACATCTATACCACCACCACCATATGTATATAACTACATCTATACCACCCCACCACCATATGTATATAACTACATCTATACCACCACCACCACCATATGTATATAACTACATCTATACCACCACCACCACCATATGTATATAACTACATCTATACCACCACCACCACCATATGTATATAACTACATCTATACCACCCCACCACCATATGTATATAACTACATCTATACCACCACCACCATATGTATATAACTACATCTATACCACCACCACCACCATATGTATATAACTACATCTATACCACCACCATATGTATATAACTACATCTATACCACCACCACCACCATATGTATATAACTACATCTATACCACCACCACCACCATATGTATATAACTACATCTATACCACCACCACCACCATATGTATATAACTACATCTATACCACCACCACCACCATATGTATATAACTACATCTATACCACCACCACCATATGTATATAACTACATCTATACCACCCCACCATATGTATATAACTACATCTATACCACCCACCATATGTATATAACTACATCTATACCCACCACCATATGTATATAACTACATCTATACCACCACCATATGTATATAACTACATCTATACCACCACCACCACCATATGTATATAACTACATCTATACCACCACCACCATATGTATATAACTACATCTATACCACCACCACCACCATATGTATATAACTACATCTATACCACCACCACCACCATATGTATATAACTACATCTATACCACCACCACCACCATATGTATATAACTACATCTATACCACCACCATATGTATATAACTACATCTATACCACCACCATATGTATATAACTACATCTATACCACCACCATATGTATATAACTACATCTATACCACCACCACCACCATATGTATATAACTACATCTATACCACCACCACCACCATATGTATATAACTACATCTATACCACCACCATATGTATATAACTACATCTATACCACCACCATATGTATATAACTACATCTATACCACCACCACCACCATATGTATATAACTACATCTATACCACCTCCACCATATGTATATAACTACATCTATACCACCACCACCACCATATGTATATAACTACATCTATACCACCACCACCACCATATGTATATAACTACATCTATACCACCACCACCACCATATGTATATAACTACATCTATACCACCACCACCACCATATGTATATAACTACATCTATACCACCACCATATGTATATAACTACATCTATACCACCACCACCACCATATGTATATAACTACATCTATACCACCACCACCACCATATGTATATAACTACATCTATACCACCACCACCATATGTATATAACTACATCTATACCACCACCATATGTATATAACTACATCTATACCCCCACCATATGTATATAACTACATCTATACCACCACCACCACCATATGTATATAACTACATCTATACCACCACCACCACCATATGTATATAACTACATCTATACCACCACCACCACCATATGTATATAACTACATCTATACCACCACCACCACCATATGTATATAACTACATCTATACCACCACCACCATATGTATATAACTACATCTATACCACCACCACCACCATATGTATATAACTACATCTATACCACCACCACCACCATATGTATATAACTACATCTATACCACCACCACCACCATATGTATATAACTACATCTATACCACCACCACCACCATATGTATATAACTACATCTATACCACCACCACCACCATATGTATATAACTACATCTATACCACCACCATATGTATATAACTACATCTATACCACCACCATATGTATATAACTACATCTATACCACCACCACCACCATATGTATATAACTACATCTATACCACCACCACCACCATATGTATATAACTACATCTATACCACCACCACCACCATATGTATATAACTACATCTATACCACCACCACCACCATATGTATATAACTACATCTATACCACCACCACCACCATATGTATATAACTACATCTATACCACCACCACCACCATATGTATATAACTACATCTATACCACCACCATATGTATATAACTACATCTATACCACCCACCATATGTATATAACTACATCTATACCACCACCACCACCATATGTATATAACTACATCTATACCACCACCACCACCATATGTATATAACTACATCTATACCACCACCACCATATGTATATAACTACATCTATACCACCACCATATGTATATAACTACATCTATACCACCACCACCACCATATGTATATAACTACATCTATACCACCACCACCATATGTATATAACTACATCTATACCACCACCACCACCATATGTATATAACTACATCTATACCACCACCACCACCATATGTATATAACTACATCTATACCACCACCACCATATGTATATAACTACATCTATACCACCACCACCACCATATGTATATAACTACATCTATACCACCACCATATGTATATAACTACATCTATACCACCACCATATGTATATAACTACATCTATACCACCACCACCACCATATGTATATAACTACATCTATACCACCACCACCACCATATGTATATAACTACATCTATACCACCCACCATATGTATATAACTACATCTATACCACCACCATATGTATATAACTACATCTATACCACCACCATATGTATATAACTACATCTATACCACCACCACCACCATATGTATATAACTACATCTATACCACCACCACCACCATATGTATATAACTACATCTATACCACCACCATATGTATATAACTACATCTATACCACCACCATATGTATATAACTACATCTATACCACCACCACCACCATATGTATATAACTACATCTATACCACCCCACCACCATATGTATATAACTACATCTATACCACCACCACCACCATATGTATATAACTACATCTATACCACCACCACCACCATATGTATATAACTACATCTATACCACCACCACCACCATATGTATATAACTACATCTATACCCCACCACCATATGTATATAACTACATCTATACCACCACCATATGTATATAACTACATCTATACCACCACCACCACCATATGTATATAACTACATCTATACCACCCACCATATGTATATAACTACATCTATACCACCCACCATATGTATATAACTACATCTATACCACCACCACCATATGTATATAACTACATCTATACCACCACCACCACCATATGTATATAACTACATCTATACCACCACCACCACCATATGTATATAACTACATCTATACCACCACCACCATATGTATATAACTACATCTATACCACCACCATATGTATATAACTACATCTATACCACCCCACCACCATATGTATATAACTACATCTATACCACCACCACCATATGTATATAACTACATCTATACCACCACCACCACCATATGTATATAACTACATCTATACCACCACCATATGTATATAACTACATCTATACCACCACCATATGTATATAACTACATCTATACCACCACCACCATATGTATATAACTACATCTATACCACCACCACCACCATATGTATATAACTACATCTATACCACCACCACCACCATATGTATATAACTACATCTATACCACCACCACCACCATATGTATATAACTACATCTATACCACCACCACCACCATATGTATATAACTACATCTATACCACCACCACCACCATATGTATATAACTACATCTATACCACCCCACCACCATATGTATATAACTACATCTATACCACCCCACCATATGTATATAACTACATCTATACCACCACCACCACCATATGTATATAACTACATCTATACCACCACCACCACCATATGTATATAACTACATCTATCACCACCACCATATGTATATAACTACATCTATACCACCACCATATGTATATAACTACATCTATACCACCACCACCACCATATGTATATAACTACATCTATACCACCACCACCACCATATGTATATAACTACATCTATACCACCCCACCACCATATGTATATAACTACATCTATACCACCACCACCACCATATGTATATAACTACATCTATACCACCACCATATGTATATAACTACATCTATACCACCACCACCACCATATGTATATAACTACATCTATACCACCACCACCACCATATGTATATAACTACATCTATACCACCACCACCACCATATGTATATAACTACATCTATACCACCACCACCACCATATGTATATAACTACATCTATACCACCACCACCACCATATGTATATAACTACATCTATACCACCCCACCATATGTATATAACTACATCTATACCACCCCACCATATGTATATAACTACATCTATACCACCACCACCACCATATGTATATAACTACATCTATACCACCTCCACCACCATATGTATATAACTACATCTATACCACCACCACCACCATATGTATATAACTACATCTATACCACCACCACCACCATATGTATATAACTACATCTATACCACCTCCACCACCATATGTATATAACTACATCTATACCACCACCACCACCATATGTATATAACTACATCTATACCACCACCATATGTATATAACTACATCTATACCACCACCATATGTATATAACTACATCTATACCACCACCACCACCATATGTATATAACTACATCTATACCACCACCACCACCATATGTATATAACTACATCTATACCACCACCATATGTATATAACTACATCTATACCACCACCATATGTATATAACTACATCTATACCACCACCACCATATGTATATAACTACATCTATACCACCCCACCATATGTATATAACTACATCTATACCACCACCACCACCATATGTATATAACTACATCTATACCACCACCACCACCATATGTATATAACTACATCTATACCACCCACCATATGTATATAACTACATCTATACCACCACCACCACCATATGTATATAACTACATCTATACCACCACCATATGTATATAACTACATCTATACCACCACCACCATATGTATATAACTACATCTATACCACCACCACCATATGTATATAACTACATCTATACCACCACCACCACCATATGTATATAACTACATCTATACCACCACCATATGTATATAACTACATCTATACCACCACCATATGTATATAACTACATCTATACCACCACCACCATATGTATATAACTACATCTATACCACCACCACCACCATATGTATATAACTACATCTATACCACCACCACCACCATATGTATATAACTACATCTATACCACCACCATATGTATATAACTACATCTATACCACCACCATATGTATATAACTACATCTATACCACCACCACCACCATATGTATATAACTACATCTATACCACCACCACCATATGTATATAACTACATCTATACCACCACCACCACCATATGTATATAACTACATCTATACCACCACCACCACCATATGTATATAACTACATCTATACCACCACCACCACCATATGTATATAACTACATCTATACCACCTCCACCATATGTATATAACTACATCTATACCACCACCATATGTATATAACTACATCTATACCACCACCACCACCATATGTATATAACTACATCTATACCACCACCATATGTATATAACTACATCTATACCACCACCATATGTATATAACTACATCTATACCACCACCATATGTATATAACTACATCTATACCACCACCACCACCATATGTATATAACTACATCTATACCACCACCACCACCATATGTATATAACTACATCTATACCACCACCATATGTATATAACTACATCTATACCACCACCATATGTATATAACTACATCTATACCACCACCACCACCATATGTATATAACTACATCTATACCACCACCATATGTATATAACTACATCTATACCACCACCACCACCATATGTATATAACTACATCTATACCACCACCATATGTATATAACTACATCTATACCACCACCACATGTATATAACTACATCTATACCACCACCACAATATGTATATAACTACATCTACACCACCACCACCACCATATGTATATAACTACATCTACACCACCACCGCCACCATATGTATATAACTACATCTATACCACCACCACCACCATATGTATATAACTACATCTATACCACCACCACCACCATATGTATATAACTACATCTATACCACCACCACCACCATATGTATATAACTACATCTATACCACCACCACCACCATATGTATATAACTACATCTATACCACCCCACCATATGTATATAACTACATCTATACCACCACCACCACCATATGTATATAACTACATCTATACCACCACCACCACCATATGTATATAACTACATCTACACCACCACCATATGTATATAACTACATCTATACCACCACCACCACCATATGTATATAACTACATCTATACCACCACCACCACCATATGTATATAACTACATCTATACCACCACCACCACCATATGTAAATAACTACATCTATACCACCACCACCACCACCACCATATGTATATAACTACATCTACACCACCACCATATGTATATAACTACATCTATACCACCACCATATGTATATAACTACATCTATACCACCACCATATGTATATAACTACATCTATACCACCACCACCACCATATGTATATAACTACATCTATACCACCACCATATGTATATAACTACATCTATACCACCACCACCACCATATGTATATAACTACATCTATACCACCACCATATGTATATAACTACATCTATACCACCACCACCACCATATGTATATAACTACATCTATACCACCACCACCACCATATGTATATAACTACATCTATACCACCACCACCACCATATGTATATAACTACATCTATACCACCACCATATGTATATAACTACATCTATACCACCACCATATGTATATAACTACATCTATACCACCACCACATGTATATAACTACATCTATACCACCACCACCACCATATGTATATAACTACATCTATACCACCACCATATGTATATAACTACATCTACACCACCACCATATGTATATAACTACATCTATACCACCACCATATGTATATAACTACATCTATACCACCACCACCATATGTATATAACTACATCTATACCACCACCACCACCATATGTATATAACTACATCTATACCACCACCACCACCATATGTATATAACTACATCTATACCACCACCACCATATGTATATAACTACATCTATACCACCACCACCACCATATGTATATAACTACATCTACACCACCACCACCACCATATGTATATAACTACATCTATACCACCACCACCACCATATGTATATAACTACATCTATACCACCACCACCACCATATGTATATAACTACATCTATACCACCACCACCACCATATGTATATAACTACATCTATACCACCACCACCACCATATGTATATAACTACATCTATACCACCACCACCACCATATGTATATAACTACATCTATACCACCACCACCACCATATGTATATAACTACATCTATACCACCACCACCATATGTATATAACTACATCTATACCACCACCATATGTATATAACTACATCTATACCACCACCATATGTATATAACTACATCTATACCACCACCATATGTATATAACTACATCTATACCACCACCATATGTATATAACTACATCTATACCACCACCATATGTATATAACTACATCTATACCACCACCATATGTATATAACTACATCTATACCACCACCATATGTATATAACTACATCTATACCACCACCATATGTATATAACTACATCTATACCACCACCACCACCATATGTATATAACTACATCTATACCACCTCCACCACCATATGTATATAACTACATCTATACCACCACCATATGTATATAACTACATCTATACCACCACCATATGTATATAACTACATCTATACCACCACCACCACCATATGTATATAACTACATCTATACCACCACCACCATATGTATATAACTACATCTATACCACCACTACCACCATATGTATATAACTACATCTATACCACCACTACCACCATATGTATATAACTACATCTATACCACCACCACCACCATATGTATATAACTACATCTATACCACCACCACCACCATATGTATATAACTACATCTATACCACCTCCACCATATGTATATAACTACATCTATACCACCACCACCACCATATGTATATAACTACATCTATACCACCACCACCACCACCACCATATGTATATAACTACATCTATACCACCACCACCATATGTATATAACTACATCTATACCACCACCACCACCATATGTATATAACTACATCTATACCACCACCACCACCATATGTATATAACTACATCTATACCACCACCACCACCATATGTATATAACTACATCTATACCACCACCATATGTATATAACTACATCTATACCACCACCATATGTATATAACTACATCTATACCACCACCATATGTATATAACTACATCTATACCACCACCATATGTATATAACTACATCTATACCACCACCATATGTATATAACTACATCTATACCACCACCATATGTATATAACTACATCTATACCACCACCATATGTATATAACTACATCTATACCACCACCACCACCACCATATGTATATAACTACATCTATACCACCTCCACCACCATATGTATATAACTACATCTATACCACCACCATATGTATATAACTACATCTATACCACCACCACCACCATATGTATATAACTACATCTATACCACCACCACCATATGTATATAACTACATCTATACCACCACCACCACCATATGTATATAACTACATCTATACCACCACCACCACCATATGTATATAACTACATCTATACCACCACCACCACCATATGTATATAACTACATCTATACCACCACCATATGTATATAACTACATCTATACCACCACCATATGTATATAACTACATCTATACCACCACCACCACCATATGTATATAACTACATCTATACCACCACCACCACCATATGTATATAACTACATCTATACCACCACCACCACCATATGTATATAACTACATCTATACCACCACCATATGTATATAACTACATCTACACCACCACCATATGTATATAACTACATCTATACCACCACCATATGTATATAACTACATCTATACCACCACCACCACCATATGTATATAACTACATCTATACCACCACCACCACCATATGTATATAACTACATCTATACCTCCACCACCACCATATGTATATAACTACATCTATACCACCACCACCATATGTATATAACTACATCTATACCACCACTACCACCATATGTATATAACTACATCTATACCACCACTACCACCATATGTATATAACTACATCTATACCACCACTACCACCATATGTATATAACTACATCTATACCACCACCACCACCATATGTATATAACTACATCTATACCACCACCACCACCACCATATGTATATAACTACATCTATACCACCACCACCACCACCATATGTATATAACTACATCTATACCACCACCACCACCATATGTATATAACTACATCTATACCACCACCACCACCATATGTATATAACTACATCTATACCACCACCATATGTATATAACTACATCTATACCACCACCATATGTATATAACTACATCTATACCACCACCATATGTATATAACTACATCTATACCACCACCATATGTATATAACTACATCTATACCACCACCATATGTATATAACTACATCTATACCACCACCACCACCATATGTATATAACTACATCTATACCACCTCCACCACCACCATATGTATATAACTACATCTATACCACCACCATATGTATATAACTACATCTATACCACCACCATATGTATATAACTACATCTATACCACCACCATATGTATATAACTACATCTATACCACCACCATATGTATATAACTACATCTATACCACCACCACCACCATATGTATATAACTACATCTATACCACCTCCACCACCATATGTATATAACTACATCTATACCACCACCATATGTATATAACTACATCTATACCACCACCATATGTATATAACTACATCTATACCACCACCACCACCATATGTATATAACTACATCTATACCACCACCACCATATGTATATAACTACATCTATACCACCACTACCACCATATGTATATAACTACATCTATACCACCACTACCACCATATGTATATAACTACATCTATACCACCACTACCACCATATGTATATAACTACATCTATACCACCACCACCACCATATGTATATAACTACATCTATACCACCACCACCACCACCATATGTATATAACTACATCTATACCACCACCACCATATGTATATAACTACATCTATACCACCACCACCACCATATGTATATAACTACATCTATACCACCACCACCACCATATGTATATAACTACATCTATACCACCACCACCACCATATGTATATAACTACATCTATACCACCACCATATGTATATAACTACATCTATACCACCACCATATGTATATAACTACATCTATACCACCACCATATGTATATAACTACATCTATACCACCACCATATGTATATAACTACATCTATACCACCACCATATGTATATAACTACATCTATACCACCACCATATGTATATAACTACATCTATACCACCACCATATGTATATAACTACATCTATACCACCACCACCACCACCATATGTATATAACTACATCTATACCACCTCCACCACCATATGTATATAACTACATCTATACCACCACCATATGTATATAACTACATCTATACCACCACCATATGTATATAACTACATCTATACCACCACCACCACCATATGTATATAACTACATCTATACCACCACCATATGTATATAACTACATCTATACCACCACCACCATATGTATATAACTACATCTATACCACCACCACCACCATATGTATATAACTACATCTATACCACCACCACCACCATATGTATATAACTACATCTATACCACCACCACCACCATATGTATATAACTACATCTATACCACCACCACCACCATATGTATATAACTACATCTATACCACCACCACCATATGTATATAACTACATCTATACCACCACCACCATATGTATATAACTACATCTATACCACCACCACCACCACCACCATATGTATATAACTACATCTATACCACCACCATATGTATATAACTACATCTATACCACCACCATATGTATATAACTACATCTATACCACCACCATATGTATATAACTACATCTATACCACCACCATATGTATATAACTACATCTATACCACCACCATATGTATATAACTACATCTATACCACCACCATATGTATATAACTACATCTATACCACCACCATATGTATATAACTACATCTATACCACCACCATATGTATATAACTACATCTATACCACCACCATATGTATATAACTACATCTATACCACCACCACCACCATATGTATATAACTACATCTATACCACCTCCACCACCATATGTATATAACTACATCTATACCACCACCATATGTATATAACTACATCTATACCACCACCACCACCATATGTATATAACTACATCTATACCACCACCACCATATGTATATAACTACATCTATACCACCACTACCACCATATGTATATAACTACATCTATACCACCACTACCACCATATGTATATAACTACATCTATACCACCACTACCACCATATGTATATAACTACATCTATACCACCACCACCACCATATGTATATAACTACATCTATACCACCACCACCACCATATGTATATAACTACATCTATACCACCTCCACCATATGTATATAACTACATCTATACCACCACCACCACCACCATATGTATATAACTACATCTATACCACCACCACCACCACCATATGTATATAACTACATCTATACCACCACCACCATATGTATATAACTACATCTATACCACCACCACCACCATATGTATATAACTACATCTATACCACCACCACCACCATATGTATATAACTACATCTATACCACCACCACCACCATATGTATATAACTACATCTATACCACCACCATATGTATATAACTACATCTATACCACCACCATATGTATATAACTACATCTATACCACCACCATATGTATATAACTACATCTATACCACCACCATATGTATATAACTACATCTATACCACCACCATATGTATATAACTACATCTATACCACCACCATATGTATATAACTACATCTATACCACCACCATATGTATATAACTACATCTATACCACCACCACCACCACCATATGTATATAACTACATCTATACCACCTCCACCACCATATGTATATAACTACATCTATACCACCACCATATGTATATAACTACATCTATACCACCACCACCACCATATGTATATAACTACATCTATACCCCCACCATATGTATATAACTACATCTATACCACCACCACCACCATATGTATATAACTACATTTATACCACCACCATATGTATATAACTACATCTATACCACCACCACCACCATATGTATATAACTACATCTATACCACCACCACCACCATATGTATATAACTACATCTATACCACCACCACCACCATATGTATATAACTACATCTATACCACCACCATATGTATATAACTACATCTATACCACCACCATATGTATATAACTACATCTATACCACCACCACCACCATATGTATATAACTACATCTATACCACCACCACCACCATATGTATATAACTACATCTATACCACCACCACCACCATATGTATATAACTACATCTATACCTCCACCATATGTATATAACTACATCTACACCACCACCATATGTATATAACTACATCTATACCACCACCATATGTATATAACTACATCTATACCACCACCACCACCATATGTATATAACTACATCTATACCACCACCACCACCATATGTATATAACTACATCTATACCTCCACCACCACCATATGTATATAACTACATCTATACCACCACCACCATATGTATATAACTACATCTATACCACCACTACCACCATATGTATATAACTACATCTATACCACCACTACCACCATATGTATATAACTACATCTATACCACCACTACCACCATATGTATATAACTACATCTATACCACCACCACCACCATATGTATATAACTACATCTATACCACCACCACCACCACCATATGTATATAACTACATCTATACCACCACCACCACCACCATATGTATATAACTACATCTATACCACCACCACCACCATATGTATATAACTACATCTATACCACCACCACCACCATATGTATATAACTACATCTATACCACCACCATATGTATATAACTACATCTATACCACCACCATATGTATATAACTACATCTATACCACCACCATATGTATATAACTACATCTATACCACCACCATATGTATATAACTACATCTATACCACCACCATATGTATATAACTACATCTATACCACCACCACCACCATATGTATATAACTACATCTATACCACCCCACCACCACCATATGTATATAACTACATCTATACCACCACCATATGTATATAACTACATCTATACCACCACCATATGTATATAACTACATCTATACCACCACCATATGTATATAACTACATCTATACCACCACCATATGTATATAACTACATCTATACCACCACCATATGTACATAACTACATCTATACCACCACCACCACCATATGTATATAACTACATCTATACCACCTCCACCACCATATGTATATAACTACATCTATACCACCACCATATGTATATAACTACATCTATACCACCACCATATGTATATAACTACATCTATACCACCACCACCACCATATGTATATAACTACATCTATACCACCACCACCATATGTATATAACTACATCTATACCACCACTACCACCATATGTATATAACTACATCTATACCACCACTACCACCATATGTATATAACTACATCTATACCACCACTACCACCATATGTATATAACTACATCTATACCACCACTACCACCATATGTATATAACTACATCTATACCACCACCACCACCATATGTATATAACTACATCTATACCACCACCACCACCACCATATGTATATAACTACATCTATACCACCACCACCATATGTATATAACTACATCTATACCACCACCACCACCATATGTATATAACTACATCTATACCACCACCACCACCATATGTATATAACTACATCTATACCACCACCACCACCATATGTATATAACTACATCTATACCACCACCATATGTATATAACTACATCTATACCACCACCATATGTATATAACTACATCTATACCACCACCATATGTATATAACTACATCTATACCACCACCATATGTATATAACTACATCTATACCACCACCATATGTATATAACTACATCTATACCACCACCATATGTATATAACTACATCTATACCACCACCATATGTATATAACTACATCTATACCACCACCACCACCACCATATGTATATAACTACATCTATACCACCTCCACCACCATATGTATATAACTACATCTATACCACCACCATATGTATATAACTACATCTATACCACCACCATATGTATATAACTACATCTATACCACCACCACCACCATATGTATATAACTACATCTATACCACCACCATATGTATATAACTACATCTATACCACCACCACCATATGTATATAACTACATCTATACCACCACCACCACCATATGTATATAACTACATCTATACCACCACCACCACCATATGTATATAACTACATCTATACCACCACCACCACCACCATATGTATATAACTACATCTATACCACCACCACCACCATATGTATATAACTACATCTATACCACCACCACCATATGTATATAACTACATCTATACCACCACCACCATATGTATATAACTACATCTATACCACCACCACCACCACCACCATATGTATATAACTACATCTATACCACCACCATATGTATATAACTACATCTATACCACCACCATATGTATATAACTACATCTATACCACCACCACCATATGTATATAACTACATCTATACCACCACCACCACCATATGTATATAACTACATCTATACCACCACCACCATATGTATATAACTACATCTATACCACCACCACCATATGTATATAACTACATCTATACCACCACCACCATATGTATATAACTACATCTATACCACCACCACCACCACCATATGTATATAACTACATCTATACCACCACCACCACCATATGTATATAACTACATCTATACCACCACCATATGTATATAACTACATCTATACCACCACCATATGTATATAACTACATCTATACCACCACCACCATATGTATATAACTACATCTATACCACCACCACCACCACCATATGTATATAACTACATCTACACCACCACCACCACCATATGTATATAACTACATCTATACCACCTCCACCACCATATGTATATAACTACATCTATACCACCTCCACCACCATATGTATATAACTACATCTATACCACCACCACCACCATATGTATATAACTACATCTATACCACCACCATATGTATATAACTACATCTATACCACCACCACCACCATATGTATATAACTACATCTATACCACCACCACCACCACCATATGTATATAACTACATCTATACCACCACCACCATATGTATATAACTACATCTATACCACCTCCACCACCATATGTATATAACTACATCTATACCACCTCCACCACCATATGTATATAACTACATCTATACCACCTCCACCACCATATGTATATAACTACATCTATACCACCACCACCACCATATGTATATAACTACATCTATACCACCCCCATATGTATATAACTACATCTATACCACCACCATATGTATATAACTACATCTATACCACCACCACCACCATATGTATATAACTACATCTATACCACCTCCACCACCATATGTATATAACTACATCTATACCACCACCATATGTATATAACTACATCTACACCACCACCACCACCATATGTATATAACTACATCTATACCACCACCATATGTATATAACTACATCTATACCACCACCATATGTATATAACTACATCTATACCACCACCACCACCATATGTATATAACTACATCTATACCACCACCATATGTATATAACTACATCTATACCACCCCCATATGTATATAACTACATCTATACCACCCCCATATGTATATAACTACATCTATACCACCACCATATGTATATAACTACATCTATACCACCACCACCACCATATGTATATAACTACATCTATACCACCTCCACCACCATATGTATATAACTACATCTATACCCCCACCATATGTATATAACTACATCTATACCACCACCACCACCATATGTATATAACTACATCTATACCACCACCACCATATGTATATAACTACATCTATACCACCTCCACCACCATATGTATATAACTACATCTATACCACCTCCACCACCATATGTATATAACTACATCTATACCACCACCATATGTATATAACTACATCTATACCACCACCATATGTATATAACTACATCTATACCCCCACCATATGTATATAACTACATCTATACCACCTCCACCACCATATGTATATAACTACATCTATACCCCCACCATATGTATATAACTACATCTACACCACCACCACCACCATATGTATATAACTACATCTATACCACCACCACCATATGTATATAACTACATCTATACCACCACCACCATATGTATATAACTACATCTATACCACCACCACCACCATATGTATATAACTACATCTATACCACCACCACCACCATATGTATATAACTACATCTATACCACCACCACCATATGTATATAACTACATCTATACCACCACCACCACCATATGTATATAACTACATCTATACCACCACCACCATCATATGTATATAACTACATCTATACCACCACCACCACCATATGTATATAACTACATCTATACCACCACCACCACCACCATATGTATATAACTACATCTATACCACCACCACCACCATATGTATATAACTACATCTATACCACCACCATATGTATATAACTACATCTATACCACCACCACCATATGTATATAACTACATCTATACCACCACCATATGTATATAACTACATCTATACCACCACCATATGTATATAACTACATCTATACCACCACCACCACCATATGTATATAACTACATCTATACCACCACCATATGTATATAACTACATCTATACCACCACCATATGTATATAACTACATCTATACCACCACCACCACCATATGTATATAACTACATCTATACCACCACCATATGTATATAACTACATCTATACCACCACCACCACCACCATATGTATATAACTACATCTATACCACCACCATATGTATATAACTACATCTATACCACCACCACCACCATATGTATATAACTACATCTATACCACCACCACCACCATATGTATATAACTACATCTATACCACCACCATATGTATATAACTACATCTATACCACCACCACCACCATATGTATATAACTACATCTATACCACCACCATATGTATATAACTACATCTATACCATACTGACAGTGTTCGGACCCACTTTTTCCACATTGTTACGTTACAGCTTTATTTTAAAAGTCATTAAATATTACTTTCCCTCAATACAACACAATACTCCATAATGAAAGTGAAAATAGGTTTACATTTTTGCTAATTTACTACAAATAAAAAAGAAATACCATATTTGCATATTTGAGACTCAAAATTGAGCTCAGGTTTATCCTGTTTCCATGGATCATCCTTGAGATGTTTCTACAACTTGATTAGAGTCCACCTGTGGTCAATTCAATTGATTGGACATGATTTGGAAAGGCACACCTGTCTATATAAAAGGTCCCACAGTTGACACTGCATGTCAGTGCAAAAACCAAGCAATGAGGTCGAAAGAAGTGTCCGTAGAGCTCAGAGACAGGATTGTGTCGAGGCACAGATCTGGGGAAGGATACCAAAAAACTTCTGCAGCTTTGAAGGTCCCCAAGAACACAGTGGCCTCCATCATTCTTAAATGGAAGAAGTTTGGAACCACCAAGACTCTTCCTAGAGCTGACCTCCCAGCTAAACTGAGCAATCGGGGGAGAATGGCCTTGGGTCAGGGAGGTGGTCTCTCTGACAGAGCAATCGGGGAGAATGGCCTTGGTCAGATGATGGTCTCTTTGACAGAGCTCGAGAGTTCCTCTCTGGAGTTGGGAGAACCTTCCAGAAGGACAACCATCTCTGCAGTACTCCACCAATCAGGCTTTTATGGTAGAGTGGCCAGACGGAAGCCACTCCTCAGTAAAAAGTACATGACAGCCCACTTGGAGCTTGCAAAAAGGAACCTAAATGACTCTCAGACCATGAGAAACAAGCATGTCTCTAGTCTGATGAAACCAAGATTGAACTCTTTGGCCTGAATGCCAAGCGTCACATCTGGAGGAAACCTGGCACCATCACTACGGTGAAGCATGGTGGCGGCACCATCACTACGGTGAAGCATGGTGGCGGCCGCAGTCAGGATCGAGGCAAAGATGAACGGAGGAAAGTACAGAGAGATCCTTGATGAAAACGTTACGCACTGTATATCAAAAACTTCGTTCCACCTACTTGTTTCTGTGAGGTTGACAGTTTGGTCCAGTCCTCTTGCAGCATCTTCATCTTGTCCTGAGGGGGAAAAAGGTGCCAGTGTTACAGCAGCATTATAACAGGTGACAGTGTTACAGCAGCATTATAACAGGTGACAGTGTTATAGCAGCATTATAACAGGTGACAGTGTTACAGCAGCATTATAACAGGTGACAGTGTTACAGCAGCATTATAACAGGTGACAGTGTTACAGCAGCATTATAACAGGTGACAGTGTTATAGCAGCATTATAACAGGTGACAGTGTTATAGCAGCATTATAACAGGTGACAGTGTTATAGCAGCATTATAACAGGTGACAGTGTTATAGCAGCATTATAACAGGTGACAGTGTTATAGCAGCATTATAACAGGTGACAGTGTTATAGCAGCATTATAACAGGTGCCAGTGTTACAGTAGCATTATAACAGGTGACAGTGTTATATTATAACAGGTGACAGTGTTATAGCAGCATTATAACAGGTGACAGTGTTATAGCAGCATTATAACAGGTGACAGTGTTACAGCAGCATTGTAACAGGTGACAGTGTTACAGCAGCATTATAACAGGTGACAGTGTTATAGCAGCATTATAACAGGTGCCAGTGTTACAGCAGCATTATAACAGGTGCCAGTGTTATAGCAGCATTATAACAGGTGCCAGTGTTATATTATAACAGGTGACAGTGTTACAGCAGCATTATAACAGGTGACAGTGTTATAGCAGCATTATAACAGGTGCCAGTGTTATAGCAGCATTACAACAGGTGACAGTGTTACAGCAGCATTATAACAGGTGACAGTGTTATAGCAGCATTATAACAGGTGCCAGTGTTACAGTAGCATTATAACAGGTGACAGTGTTATAGCAGCATTATAACAGTGTTACAGCATCATTATAACAGGTGACAGTGTTACAGCAGCATTATAACAGGTGACAGTGTTACAGCAGCATTATAACAGGTGACAGTGTTATAGCAGCATTATAACAGGTAACAGTGTTGTAGCAGCATTATAACAGGTAACAGTGTTATAGCAGCATTATAACAGGTAACAGTGTTATAGCAGCATTATAACAGGTAACAGTGTTATAGCAGCATTATAACAGGTGACAGTGTTATAGCAGCATTATAACAGGTAACAGTGTTATACAGTGCTTTCGGAAAGTATTCAGACCCTTTCACTATATCAACATGTTATGTTACAGCCTTATTCTAAAATGGCTGACATCGTTTTTTCAAGTCCATGCTCTGGCTGGGCCACTCAAGGACAGTCAGAGTTGTTCCGAAGCCACTCCTGCGTTGTCTTGGCTGTGTGCTTAGGGTAATTGTCCTGTTGAAAGGTGAACCTTCACCCCAGTCTGAGGTCCTGAGCGCTGTGGAGTAGGTTTACATCAAGGATCTCTGTACTTAGCTCCGTTCATCTTTGCCTCGATCCTGACTATGAAAATGGCACCGACGGAGAGGGCTGCCGTGCTTCTAGCTCTTAGGAAACGTTGCAGTATTTTTATGTATTAATTATTACATTATTAGCCCAGAAATCTTTTTATTACATCCAGCCGGGAAGAACTATTGGATATCAGAGCAGCGGTAACTCACCAGCACTACGACCAGGAATACGACTTTCCCGAAGTGGATTCTTTGTTCACACCCCCACGGGCAATTGAACTGATTCCAGAGGCCGACTCAAAACACCGCCGGCGGAGGAGAGGTACTCTAGTCCGGCATAGGAGGCGCGCACACCACCCACCGCATCATAGTATATTACTCGCTAATGTTCAGTCTCTGGATAATAAAGTTGACGAGAGAGACATCAGCGATTGTAACATAACCATGTTTCCATGAAACAGAGTATCTCGAGATATACTGTCTGAGTCCATCCAGCCAGTTGGGTTCTCAGTTCATTGCGCAGACAGGAATAAATATCTCTCCGGGAAGAAGAAGGGCGGTGATGGCGGTATGTTTCATGATTAACAACTCATGGTGTGATTGTGATAACATACAGGAACTCAAGTCCTTTTGTTCACCCGACCTAGAATACCTCACAATCAATCAAATGCCGACCGTATTACCACCCAAGAGAATTATCTTCGGTTATAGTCACAGACGTGTATATTCCCACTCAAGTCGATACCACGACGGCCCTTAAAAGAACTTCAGTGGACTGAAATCACATATCCTGAGGCCGCATTTAGTGTTGCTGGGGATTTTAACAAAGAGGCTGCCGAAGTCCAATCAACACATTGTGGACTGGGATATGTTCCGGGTAGCTTCCGAGAATAACATTGACCAAAATACTGGGTGAGTGAGTTGATCAGGAAGTGTATAGGAGAGGTTGTACCCACCGACTATTAAACCCTAACCAGAAACCGTGGATAGACATTAAACCTACCCTAACCGGAAACCGTGGATAGACATTAAACCTACCCTAACCAGAAACCGTGGATAGACGGCAGCATTCACGCAAAACAAAGGTGCGAACCACCGCATTAAACCTTGGCAAGGTGACTGGGAATATGGCAGAATACAAACAGTGTAGTTATTCCCTCCGCAAGGCAATCGAACAGGCAAAACGTCACTATAGAGACAAAGTGGAGTCTCAATTCAACGGCTCAGACACAAGACATGTGACAATCACGGATTACGAAAACCAGCCACATTGCGGACACCGACGTCTTGCTTCCAGACAAGCTAAAACACCTTCTTCGCCCGCTTTGAGGATAACACAGTGCCACCGACGCAGCCCGCTACCGAGGACTGTGGGCTCTCCTTCTCCGTGGCCAACGTGAGTAAGACATTTAAGCGTGCTAACCCTCGCAAGGCTGCCGGCCCAGACGGCATCCCTAGTTGCGTCCTCAGTGTGCACAGACCAGCTGGCTGGTGTGTTTACAGACATATTCAATCTCTCCCTATCCCAGTCTGCTGTTCCCACATGCTTCAAGATGTCCACCATTGTTCATGTACCCAGGAAAGTAAAGGTAACAGAACTAAATTACCAAATTCCCGTAGCACTCACTTCTGTCATCATGAAGTGCTTTGAGAGACAAGTCAAGGGTCATATCACCTCTACCTTACCTGTCACCCTAGACCCACTTCAATTTGCTTAACGCCGCAAAAGATCCACAGACGATGCAATCGCCAACGCAATGCCCTCTCCCACCTGGACAAGAGGAATACCTATGTAAGAATGCTGCTTATTGCCTACAGCGTCATAGCACCCTCCAAGCTCATCATTAATCTCGTGGCCCTGGGTCTGAAACCCGCCCTGTGCAACTGGGTCCTGGACTTCCTGACGGGCCCACCCCAGGTGGTGAAGGTAGGAAACAACCCCTCCACTTCGCTGATCCTCAACACCGGGGCCCCACAAGAGTGCGTGCTCAGCCCCCTCCTGTACTCCCTGTTCACCCTTGACTGCATGGCAACGCGCCCCTCCAACTCAATCATCAAGTTTGCAGACGACACAACAGTTGTAGGCTTGAATACCAACAATGACAAGACAGCCTACAGGGAGGAGGTGAGGGCCCTGGGAGTGTGGTGCCAGGAAAATAACATCTCACTCAAAGTCAAGAAAACAGATGGTTGTGGACTTGAGGAAGCACCCACCTATCCACATCGATGGGACCACAGTGGAGGTGGAAAGCTTCAAGTTCCTCTGTGTACCCATTACTGACAAACTGAAATGGTCCACCCACACAGATAGTGTAGTGAAGAAGGCACAGCAGCGCCTCTTCAACCTCAAGAGGCTGAAGAAATTTGCCTTGGCACCTAAAACCCTCAAACTTTTACAGATGCACAAATGAGAGCATCCTGTCGGGCTGTATCACCGCCTGGTAGGTCAACTGCACCGCCCACAACCGTAAGGCTCTCTAGAGGGTGGTGCGGTCTGCCCAACGCATCACCGGGGGCAAACTACCTGCCCTCCAGGACACCTACACCACCCGATGTCACAGGAAGGCCAAAAAGAACATCAAGGACAACAACCACCCGAGCCACGGCCTGTTCAGCCCACTATCATCCAGAAGGCGAGGTCAGTACAGGTGCATCAAAACCGGGACCGAGAGACTGAAAAACAGCTTCTATCTCAAGGCCATCCGACTGTTAAATAGCAATCACTAGCACATTAGAGGCTGCTGCATATATACATACACTTGAAATCACTGGCCACTATTAATAAACACAGGTCACTAATAATGTTTACATATTTTGCATTACTCATCTCATCTGTATATACTGTACTCTATTCTACTGTCGTGTCTTTGACTATGCCAGATTGATTGCTATGACATGCTATTCTATAAAATTATTTCTCCGTAATTAATATTACCTGATTGAACTAATCATGTAAATATTAATTAACTAGAGAGGGACACCACGAAAGAATATTTATAGAGCTGTTATCTTTCGAATAAACTCTTAAAGATTTTGTAATATTTTACTAAATAGCCGTCACATTAATCGTCATTATATTCAGTCTCATCTGAAAGTTGTAAGTCCTTGATTATCTGCAAGAATCCTAGCTAACAAGTTGAATCAGCAATACAAAATTGGGTTTAATTATTTATTTACTAAATACCTAACTAATCACACAGAAACACACATATACAATTAAATCATAACTTGATCACAAATTACGTCATACAGAAAACGTCCCTAGCGGGCGGAGTAGATATGGCAGCTTGTTACACAAAGAAAAGGGGCTGAGTCTTAGTGAAAGCGCGGGAGACTTGAGCATGGCAAAAGCTGTGCTCTCGTAAATATAGTATCTTATGCATTCTAAATTACCGCCCATTTGAGAAAGAAAATGCAATACATATTTACTCTGAGCTGCGCTTCAGTAGGTTGGTGGTAGATGGAAGAACGTATCGCCAACCCGAGTCCTCTGTCCTTTGGAGAATGTCTCTGGTTGTCACGGGATACTTTGTAGTAACGTTGTGTGTGGAAGACGGGATACTTGGATTGTCCTTCCTAACCTGCGTTTGTAGCAGCTGTTGCCAACTCAACGGCTAGGAGATATCACTTCTGTAGTGAACACGAGTTTAAAGTTCATACCATTCACAGTCAAAGTCCATGCTGATGTTGGCCTAGTTCTGTAGTTATTATCTGAACCATTCTGACCCTGGATCGTCATCCTAGAGTACCCGGAACAGGAAGTTATATTCTTGTCACTGGCTTTATATAGTGGAGGGAGAGGGGTGTGTCTGAGAAGTCAATTACCCAAGTCTCTTCACGGGGGCGGGCCCCTGGTTGAGCAGAAGCCAAATTTATGAAAACACAGATCTCTCATTTGGAAGGTAAAATTACATTTCACCTCTTCACAAACAATGTCATATTCAAACATTTGAATTAAACAACAATTCCATGTGAATCTGATACCTCTGACGTTTAGACTTTTCACAGTAGCGTTTATGTCATTCTATCATTGATGAGAATGTGTCAGAGGGCCACCGAACTGACATAATATACCTTAAGTACCACCGCATATGTACAGTTGGTTGGATTACCAGAATATAGTTCATTTCCCCCAATTTCTGATGTTACCCAGAATCTCTATGTTAACCCATGGGTTTCCTTATGTCACATCAGTTATAGTGGGGGAGAGGTATTTATGACTGTCGTAAACCTACCCCCAACCCAACGTCATGACACTACTGTATCTTAGTCTATGTATTACTCATCTCATATGTATATACTGTACTCTATTCTACTGCATCTTAGTCTACGCAGTTCTGAAACTGCTCGTCTACATATTTATATATTCTAAATTCCAGTCCTTTACTTAGATGTGTGTATTGGGTATATGTTGTGAAATTGTTAGATATTACTGCACTGTCGGAGCTAGAAACACAAGCATTTCGCTACACCCACAATAACATCTGCTAAACACGAGTATGTGACCAATAGAATTTGATTTGACTAGTCTCCCAGTCCTTGCCGCTGAAAAACGTAGCCACAGCATGATGCTGCAACCACCATGCTTCACCGTAGGGATGGTGTCAGGTTTCCTCCAGACGTGATTGTATTCAGGCCAAAGAGTTTAATCTTGGTTTCATCAAACCAGAGAATCTTGTTTCTTTAGGTGCCTTTTGGCAAACTAAGTGGACCGCCATATTCCTTTTATTGAGGAGTGGCTTCCGTCTGGCCACTCTACCATAAAGGCCTGATTGGTGGAGTGCTGCAGAGATGGTTGTCCTTCTGGAAGTTTCTCCCATCTCCAGAGGAACTCTAGAGCTCTGTCAGTCAGAGTGACCATCGGGTTCTTGGTCACCTCCCTGACCAAGGCCCTTCTCTCGCGATTGCTCAGTTTGGCCGGGGCGGCCAGCTCTAACAAGAGTCTTGGTGGTTCCAAACTTCTTCCATTAAAGAATGATGGAGGCCATTGTGTTCTTGGGGACCTTCAATGCTGCAGACATTTTTGGTACCCTTCCCCAGATCTGTGCCCCCAAAACAATCCTGTCTCGGATGTCATGGCTTGTTTTTTGCTCTGACATGCACTGTCAACTGTGGGACCTTATACTGTGGGCTCCCGAGTGGCACAGCGGTCTAAGGCACTGCATCTCAGTACTAGAGGCGTCACTACAGACCCTGGTTCGATTCCAGGCTATATCACAATCGGCTGTGATTGGGAGTCCCATAGGCCACCCGAGCTCAATTTTCAGTCTCATAGCAACGGGTTTGAATACGTATGTAAATAAGGTATTTCAGTTTTTAATACATTAGCAAAAATGTCTAAAAACCTGTTATAGCTTTGTCATTATGGGGTATTGTGTTTAGATTGCTGATCATTTTAATTTATTTAATCAATTTTGGAATAAGGCTGTAACGTAACAAAATGTGGAAAAAGTCAAGGGGTCTGAATACTTTCCGAAGGCACTGTTGCAGCATTATAACAGGTATTATAGCAGCATTATAACAGGTAACAGTATTATAACAGGTGACAGTGTTATAGCAGCATTATAACAGGTATTATAGCAGCATTATAACAGGTATTATAGCAGCATTATAACAGGTATTATAGCAGCATTATAACAGGTGACAGTGTTATAGCAGCATTATAACAGGTATTATAGCAGCATTATAACAGGTGACAGTGTTATAGCAGCATTATAACAGGTGACAGTGTTATAGCAGCATTATAACAGGTATTATAGCAGCATTATAACAGATGACAGTGTTATAACAGGTGACAGTGTTATAACAGGTGACAGTGTCATAGCAGCATTATAACAGGTATTATAGCAGCATAACAGGTATTAGAGCAGCATTATAACAGGTATTATAGCAGCATTATAACAGGTGACAGTGTTATAGCAGCATTATAACAGGTGACAGTGTTATAGCAGCATTATAACAGGTATTATAGCAGCATTATAACAGGTGACAGTGTTATAGCAGCATTATAACAGGTATTATAGCAGCATTATAACAGGTGACAGTGTTATAGCAGCATTATAACAGGTATTATAGCAGCATTATAACAGGTGACAGTGTTATAGCAGCATTATAACAGGTATTATAGCAGCATTATAACAGGTGACAGTGTTATAGCAGCATTATAACAGGTATTATAGCAGCATTATAACAGATGACAGTGTTATAGCAGCATTATAACAGGTATTATAGCAGCATTATAACAGGTGACAGTGTTATAGCAGCATTATAACAGGTATTATAGCAGCATTATAACAGATGACAGTGTTATAACAGGTGACAGTGTCATAGCAGCATTATAACAGGTATTATAGCAGCATAACAGGTATTAGAGCAGCATTATAACAGGTATTATAGCAGCATTATAACAGGTGACAGTGTTATAGCAGCATTATAACAGGTGACAGTGTTATAGCAGCATTATAACAGGTATTATAGCAGCATTATAACAGGTGACAGTGTTATAGCAGCATTATAACAGGTATTATAGCAGCATTATAACAGGTGACAGTGTTATAGCAGCATTATAACAGGTATTATAGCAGCATTATAACAGGTGACAGTGTTATAGCAGCATTATAACAGGTATTATAGCAGCATTATAACAGGTGACAGTGTTATAGCAGCATTATAACAGGTATTATAGCAGCATTATAACAGATGACAGTGTTATAGCAGCATTATAACAGGTATTATAGCAGCATTATAACAGGTGACAGTGTTTTACCGTTACATTTATATTACATTATACCAGCGTTAAAGAGATGTTAATATGTAATGTGTTAAAGAATATTATATTTTCATCCCATTGACTCAGAACCCATGAAAAAGTATTTGATTACTTAACACTGGTACTAACCCGCGCGGTCGTCCCTCTGGACTCCCCGGTACTAACCCGCGTGGTCGTCCCTCTGGACCCCTCGGTACTAACCTGCGTGGTCGTCCCTCTGGACCCCTCGGTACTAACCCGCGCGGTCGTCCCTCTGGACCCCTCGGTACTAACCCGCTGGACCCCTCGGTACTAACCCGCGCGGTCGTCCCTCTGGACTCCTCGGTACTAACCCGCGCGGTCGTCCCTCTGGACTCCTCGGTACTAACCCGCGCGGTCGTCCCTCTGGACTCCTCGGTACTAACCCGCGCGGTCGTCCCTCTGGACCCCTCGGTACTAACCTGCGTGGTCGTCCCTCTGGACCCCTCGGTACTAACCCGCGCGGTCGTCCCTCTGGACCCCTCGGTACTAACCTGGACCCCTCGGTACTAACCTGGACCCCTCGGTACTAACCCGCGCGGTCGTCCCTCTGGACCCCTCGGTACTAACCCGCGCGGTCGTCCCTCTGGACCCCTCGGTACTAACCCGCGCGGTCGTCCCTCTGGACTCCTCGGTACTAACCCGCGTGGTCGTCCCTCTGGACCCCTCGGTACTAACCCAGTCGTCCCTCTGGACCCCTCGGTACTAACCCAGTCGTCCCTCTGGACTCCTCGGTACTAACCCGCGCGGTCGTCCCTCTGGACCCCTCGGTACTAACCTGGACTCCTCGGTACTAACCCGCGCGGTCGTCCCTCTGGACCCCTCGGTACTAACCCGCGCGGTCGTCCCTCTGGACTCCTCGGTACTAACCCGCGCGGTCGTCCCTCTGGACCCCTCGGTACTAACCCGCGTGGTCGTCCCTCTGGACCCCTCGGTACTAACCCGCGCGGTCGTCCCTCTGGACCCCTCGGTACTAACCTGGACTCCTCGGTACTAACCCGCGCGGTCGTCCCTCTGGACCCCTCGGTACTAACCCGCGCGGTCGTCCCTCTGGACCCCTCGGTACTAACCCGCGCGGTCGTCCCTCTGGACTCCTCGGTACTAACCCGCGTGGTCGTCCCTCTGGACCCCTCGGTACTAACCTGCGTGGTCGTCCCTCTGGCCTCTTCAAAGTGTTCTGCCATGAAGATGTTAAAGGACGACCGGGTACGTTTGGGTTTGCCCAGACTGTTCAACTCCTAAAAGTGGAAGATGGTGTTCAAGTCAGATGAGTCACCAGGAACATTTCAGCAGCACAACATCAGAACACACCACTACTAACACGATCACAAGGCCTTAGTAGTATGCCATTACATTCACTAGGAGGGGCCTGTCACGCCAAATAGTGTCCACGGCCCACAGCACATCACTATGAAGATCAATGAGCTACACGCACCCTCTTCCTCCTGTTGGCTTTCCTCTTGGCCAGCCTCAGTCTCCTCTCCTGTTTCAGAGCAGCAGCCTCTGCAGGTGTGAGCTGGGACTGGAACCTCTGCATGTCCACCTTAAACTGTTCCCTGGCAACCACTGACGCCTGTTGAAAAGGCTGTGGGGGAAAGTCAACATGTATTTAGCAAATTAACCACACAAGTACAACACCATTGACTGTCTTTTCAGGTAGAAGTCAAACAGCCGATGTTCAGGTATTTAAATACACTGGCAAGTAGATCCATGTTGGGAGGAAGTAGACGCATGACAGTCTGTAGTCTTCTCTGACGGAAGGTGGACTACAGAAGTGTCAAATGTCTTCTCCGTCACACAAGGAGACAGAAGATATCTGGGGGCCCTGCTGTCCAAGGTGTCAGGGTCTTGGGGGGGGGGGGGGGCCCTGCTGTCCAAGGTGTCAGGGTCTTGGGGGGGGGGGGGCCCTGCTGTCCAAGGTGTCAGGGTCTTGGGGGGGGGGGGGCCCTGCTGTCCAAGGTGTCAGGGTCTTGGGGGGGGGGGCCCTGCTGTCCAAGGTGTCAGGGTCTTGGGGGGGGGGGGCCTGCTGTCCAAGGTGTCAGGGTCTGGGGGGGGGGGGGGGCCCTGCGGTCCAAGGTGTCAGGGTCTTGGGGGGGGGTGGGGCCCTGCTGTCCAAGGTGTCAGGGTCTTGGGGGGGGGGGGGGGGGGGCCCTGCTGTCCAAGGTGTCAGGGTCTTGGGGGGGGCCCTGCTGTCCAAGGTGTCAGGGTCTTGGGGGGGGGGGGGCCCTGCTGTCCAAGGTGTCAGGGTCTTGGGGGGGGGGGGGGTGGGGCCCTGCTGTCCAAGGTGTCAGGGTCTTGGGGGAGGGGGGGCCCTGCTGTCCAAGGTGTCAGGGTCTTGGGGGGGGCCCTGCTGTCCAAGGTGTCAGGGTTTTGGGGGGGGGGGGGCCCTGCTGTCCAAGGTGTCAGGGTCTTGGGGGGGGGGCCCTGCTGTCCAAGGTGTCAGGGTCTTGGGGGGGGGGGGGCCCTGCTGTCCAAGGTGTCAGGGTCTTGGGGGGGGGGGGGGCCCTGCGGTCCAAGGTGTCAGGGTCTTGGGGAGGCCCTGCTGTCCAAGGTGTCAGGGTGTCTGGGGGGGGGGCCCTGCTGTCCAAGGTGTCAGGGTTTTGGGGGGGGGGGGCCCTGCTGTCCAAGGTGTCAGGGTCTTGGGGGGGGGGGGCCCTGCTGTCCAAGGTGTCAGGGTCTTGGGGGGGCCCTGCTGTCCAAGGTGTCAGGGTCTTGGGGGGGGGGGGGGGCCCTGCGGTCCAAGGTGTCAGGGTCTTGGGGGGGGGGGTGGGGCCCTGCTGTCCAAGGTGTCAGGGTCTTGGGGGGGGGGGGGGCCCTGCTGTCCAAGGTGTCAGGGTCTTGGGGGGGGCCCTGCTGTCCAAGGTGTCAGGGTTTTGGGGGGGGGGCCCTGCTGTCCAAGGTGTCAGGGTCTTGGGGGGGGGCCCTGCTGTCCAAGGTGTCAGGGTCTTGGGGGGGGGGGGGGGGGGCCTGCTGTCCAAGGTGTCAGGGTCTTGGGGGGGGGGGGGGCCCTGCTGTCCAAGGTGTCAGGGTCTTGGGGAGGCCCTGCTGTCCAAGGTGTCAGGGTGTCTGGGGGGGGGCCCTGCTGTCCAAGGTGTCAGGGTTTTGGGGGGGGGGGGGGGCCCTGCTGTCCAAGGTGTCAGGGTCTTGGGGGGGGGGGGCCCTGCTGTCCAAGGTGTCAGGGTCTTGGGGGGGGGGGGCCCTGCTGTCCAAGGTGTCAGGGTCTTGGGGAGGGGGGGGGGCCTGCTGTCCAAGGTGTCAGGGTGTCTGGGGGGGGGGCCCTGCTGTCCAAGGTGTCAGGGTGTCTGGGGGGGGGCCCTGCTGTCCAAGGTGTCAGGCTCGTGGGGGGGGGGGCCCTGCTGTCCAAGGTGTCAGGGTCTTGGGGGGGGGGGCCCTGCTGTCCAAGGTGTCAGGGTCTTGGGGGGGGGGGGGGGACCCTGCTGTCCAAGGTGTCAGGGTCTGGGGGGGGGGCCCTGCTGTCCAAGGTGTCAGTGTCTTGGGGGGGGGCCCCTGCTGTCCAAGGTGTCAGGGTCTGGGGGGGGGGCCCTGCTGTCCAAGGTGTCAGGGGGCCCTGCTGTCCAAGGTGTCAGGGTCTTGGGGGGGGGGGCCCTGCTGTCCAAGGTGTCAGGGTCTGGGGGGGGGGGCCCTGCTGTCCAAGGTGTCAGGGTCTGGGGGGGGGGGGGGGGGGGGTCCCTGCTGTCCAAGGTGTCAGGGTCTGGGGGGGGGGGGGGCTGCTGTCCAAGGTTTCAGGGTCTAGGGGGGGGCCCTGCTGTCCAAGGTGTCAGGGTCTGGGGGGGCCCTGCTGTCCAAAGTGTCAGGGTCTGGGGGGGGGGCTGCTGTCCAAGGTGTCAAGGTCTTGGGGGGGGGGCCCTGCTGTCCAAGGTGTCAGGGTCTGGGGGGGGGGGGGGCCCTGCTGTCCAAAGTGTCAGGGTCTGGGGGGGGGCCCTGCTGTCCCTACTGAATCAAGACACAACCTACCTGTTTCTGGTCTGCTGTCAGAGTTCTCCACTGCTGTGCAATCTTCCTTATCACATCGATAGTTTTGACATCTGAAACACACATCAACATGAACTCAGTGATGTGTGAAGATAAAGGAATGAGTGAAGCTGTAGAGATACATGTTAACAGCAGTCACCTGGATACTCCCTGACAACGAGAGGTTGTTGCTGTTTCACAAATCTCATGTATCCGTTCAGGGGCCTCTTAGGGGGAGCGCCGGCACTGGTGGTCAACCTCTTTACAGCTGGGATCACATTGACGAGCCTACAACACACCACAATACATTATCCCTACAACACACCACAATACATTATCCCTACTACAACACACCACAATACATTATCCCTACAACACACCACAATACATTATCCCTACTACAACACACCACAATACATTATCCCTACTACAACACACCACAATACATTATCCCTACTACACACCACAATACATTATCCCTACACCACATTATCCCTACTACACACCACAATACATTATCCCTACACCACATTATCCCTACTATAACACACCACAATACATTATCCCTACACCACATTATCCCTACTATAACACACCACAATACATTATCCCTACTACAACACACCACAATACATTATCCCTACTACAACACACCACAATACATTATCCCTACTACAACACACCACAATACATTATCCCTACTACAACACACCACAATACATTATCCCTACTACAACACACCACAATACATTATCCCTACTACAACACACCACAATACATTATCCCTACTACACACCACAATACATTATCCCTACAACACATTATCCCTACTACACACCACAATACATTATCCCTACTACACGCCCCAATACATTATCCCTACTACACACACGCCCCAATACATTATCCCTACTACACACACGCCCCAATACATTATCCCTGCTACACACACGCCCAATACATTATCCCTACTACACACACCCCGATACATTATCCCTACTACACACCACAATACATTATCCCTACTACATGTCACGATACATTATCCCGACTACACACCACGATACATTATCCCTACAACACACCACAATACATTATCCCTACTACACACACACCACGATACATTATCCCTACAACACACACAACAATACATTATCCCTACTACACACCACACAATACATCGTCCCTACTACACATTAACCCTACAAGATTGTCTAGCCCAGCTGATTTGTTCGGGTCCAGGTTTTGCAGCTCTTTCAGAACATCTGCGATCTGGATTTGGGTGAAGGAGAAGCTGGGGAGGCTCGGGCAAGTAGCTGCGAGGGGCGCGGAGCTGTTGGCTGGGGTTGGGGTAGCCAGGAGGAAAGCATGGCCAGCCGTAAAGAAATGCTTATTGAAATTTTCAATTATCATGGATTTATCGGTGGTGACCGTGTCGCCTAGCCTCAGTGGGCAGCTGGGAGGTGCTCTTGTTCTCCATGGACTTTACAGTGTCCCAAAACTTTTTGGAGTTAGAAATTTGCATCCTGTAGCTCTGTTTGAAAAAGCTAGCCTTTGCTTTCCTGACTGACTGTGTGTATTGGTTCCTGACTTCCCTGAACAGTTGCATATTGCCCTATTCGATGCTATTGCAGTCCGCCACAGGATGTTTTTGTGCTGGTCAAGGACAGTCAGGTCTGGAGTGAACCAAGGGCTATATCTGTTCTTAGTTCTACATTTTTTGAAAGGGGCATGCTTATTTAAGATGGTGAGGAAATTACTTTTAAAGAACGACCAAGCATCCTCGACTGACGGGATGAGGTCAATATCCTTCCAGGACACCTGGCCAGGTCGATTAGAAAGGCCTGCTCACTGAAGTGTTTTAGGGAGCGTTTGACAGTGATGAGGGGTGGTCGTTTGACCGCGGACCCATAGCGGATGCAGGCAATGAGGCAATGATCGCTGAGATCCTGATTGAAAACACCAGAGGTGTATTTGGAGGGCAAGTTAGTCAGGATAATATCGATGAGGGTGCCCATGTTTACGGATTTAGGGTTGTACCTGGTGGTTTCCTTGATAATTTGTGTGAGATTGAGGGCATCTAGCTTAAATTGAAGGACTGCTGGGGTGTTAAGCATATCCCAGTTTAGGTCACCTAACAGAACGAACTCTGAAGATAGATGGGGGGCAATCAATTCACATATGGTGTCCAGGGCACAGCTGGGAGCTGAGGGGGGTCTATAACTGGCGGCAACAGTAAGAGACTTATTTCTGGAGAGATTCATTTTTAAACTAGAAGCTCGAACTGTTTGGGTATAGACCTGGAAAGTATGACAGAACTTTGCAGGCTATCTCTGCAGTAGATTGCAACTCCTCCCCCTTTGGCAGTTCTATCTTGACGGAAAATGTTGTAGTTGGGTATGGAAATCTCAAGAGTTTTTGGTGAACTTCCTAAGCCAGGATTCAGACACGGCAAGGATTGGCGGAGTGTCAGGGTTGGCGGAGTGTGCTAAAGCAGTGAGTAAAACAAACTTAGGGAGGAGGCTTCTGATGTTAACATGCATGAAACCAAGGCTTTTACAGTTAGAGAAGTCAACAAATGAGAGTGCCTGGGAACACGCAGGGCCTGGGTTAGGCTCCACATCACCGAGGAACAGAGGAGGAGTAGGATGAGGGTACGGTTAAAGGCTAGCAAAACTGGTCGTCTAGTGCGTTGGGGACAGAGAATAAAAGGAGCAGAATTCTGGGCGTGGTAGAATAGATTCAGGGCATAATGTGCAGACAGGGGTATGGTGGGGTGCGGGTACAGTGGAGGTAAGCCCAGGCACCGGGTGATGATAAGAGAGATTGCGTCTCTGGACACACTGGTTATACTGGGTGAGGTCACCGCATGTGTGGCAGATGGGACAAAGGAGGTATCTAAGGCATGTACAGTGGGACTAGGGACTCGGCAGTAAACTAAAACAATGATAATTATCCTAAACAACAGTATACAAGGCATATTGACATTTGAGAGAGACAAAAAGCGAGGCATAAAGCAATCACAGGTGTTGATTGGGAGAGCTAGTTAAGACAACAACGGGTAAGACAACAGCTAATCAGCTAAGACAACAACATGTGATGAATGGGCAGAGAGGGTCGGTTCACTACACAGAAAGGTAAATAAAGTGGAGTACCGTGATAAATGAACCGTCCAGCAGGCACCAGCCCCCGTCCAAACAGGAGGCCTTTTACAGTCATTGTAAATAATAAGAATTTGTTCTTAACTGACTTGCCAATTTTTAAAGGTTAAAAACATTTGACAAAATAAAACATGTCCTTGGACACCGGTCAGTGCCAGTCAAGCTAACGTTAGCTAACCCTAGCTAGCTAACTAACTTGGCTCTAATTAGACTAATACTGGCGTGATAGCTGGAAATAAAGCAATTCCTTTGCAGAGTTGGCTTTATGAATGTCCAAAAATCTAAAATACCAATGAGAAATTGTACAGGGTGGCTTACTAACTACCTACCTAACACAGCTAAAACGATCTATCTATACAACGGGAAGTTTTGCTCCTTGGGTTACCTTGTGAGACTGGATGCGTTGGAGAAGAGACTGAATGACTTTTTCAAAAGGCTAACACCAGAAAACATAAGCCCGAAAGGCGCCATGTCTGGTTGAATGCACTAGACGGTCAGAATAGAGCTATGAAAGACACAACAATGGTACTGTCCCGGACTGACTGGCTCACACGTTTCTGGTTGTTTATTAGCTACCTAATTCAATAATGTCCGTTTGCCCCTGCCATGCACGGATAACGCGCCTTCACCATCGCGCTGCATTGTGGGATAAGGTCATGGCAGTGTTTACGTAGTTTAAGATTCACTGCAGCACATTCACGAGAAATGGGAACGTCAACCAATTGAAAAATACATGTGACCAATAAATAATCAAGTGACTTTTGAATTACTCTAATAAATTGCCGTGTTCTTGACCCATGGGTTTCATTTATATAAATTATATTTTTTTGTGTTCTTGACCCATGGGTTTCATTTATATAAATTATATTTTTTGCGTTCTTGACCCATGGGTTTCATTGCATTAGTTCTTCTGAGTAGGCGTTGCCAGAAGTCCAATCAGAGCTTCCCAAATGATGATCATTTTGGGGGATGAAAATAGAAAGGCTATATCAACTTTAACAAATTGTACAAACAATTAATTTTATTTACTTTATTTCACCTTTATTTAACCAGGTAGGCCAGTGGAGAACAAGTTCTCATTTACAACTGCGACCTGGCCAAGATAAAGCAAAGCAGTGCGACAAAAACAACAACACAGAGTTACACGAGATAAACAAACGTAATGTCAATAACACAATAGACAAATCTGTATACAGTGTGTGCAAATGAAGTAAGGAGGTAAGGCAATAAATAGGTCATAGTGGCGAAGTAATTACAATTTAGCAGATTAACACTGGAGTGATAGATGTGCAGATGAGGATGTGCAAGTAGAAATACTGGTGTGCAAAAGAGCAGAAAAACAAAAACAATATGGGGATGAGGTAGTTGGTTGGGCTATTTACAGATGGGCTGTGTACAGCTGCAGTGATCGGTAAGCTGCTCTGACAGCTGACGCTTAAAGTTAGTGAGGGAGATATAAGTCTCCAACTTTTAGATTTTTGCTATTCGTTCCAGTCATTGGCAGCAGAGAACTGGAAGGAAAGGCGGCCAAAGTAGGTGCTGGCTTTGGGGATGACTAGTGACATATACCCGCTGGAGTGAGTGCTACGGGTGGGTGTTGCTATGGTGACCAGTGGGCTGAGATAAGGTGGAGCTATACCTAGCAAAGACTTATAGATGACCTGGAGCCAGTGGGTTTGGCGACGAATATGTAGCGAGGACCAGCCAACGAGAGCATACAGGTCGCAGTGGTGGGTAGTATATGGGGCTTTGGTGACAAAACGGATGGCACTGTGATAGACTGCATCCAATTTGCTGAGTAGAGTGTTGGAGGTTATTTTGTAAATGACATCGCCGAAGTTAAGGATCGGTAGGATAGTCAGTTTTACGATGGTATGTTTGGCAGCATGAGTGAAGGAAGCTTTGTTGCGAAATAGGAAGCCGATTCTAGATTTAACTTTGGATTGGAGATACTTAATGTGAGTCAAAAGCTTGTTTGGAGGTTTGTTAACACAGTGTCCAAAGAAGGGCCAGAAGTATACAGAATGGTGTCGTCTGCGTAGAGGTGGATCAAAGAATCACCCGCAGCAAGAGCGACATCCTTGATATATACAGAGAAAAGAGTCAGCCCGAGAATTGAACCCTGTGGCACCCCATAGAGACTGCCAGAGGTCCGGACAATAGGCCCTCCAATTTGACACACTGAACTCTATCTGAGAAGTAGTTAGTGAACCAGACGAGGCAGTCATTAGAGAAACCAAGGCTGTTGAGTCTGCCGATAAGAATACGGTGATTGACAGAGTCAAAAGCCTTGGCCAGGTCGATGAAGACAGCTGCACAGTATTGTCTTTTATGGATGGCGGTGTAAACAATCAGCAACTGGAGTAAGACAGCCTGATGCCCCTTGGCCATACCCAGTAACAGGGGCAGACATGCCCCCATCACTTTCTGTAAGACAGCCTGATGCCCCATGGCCATACCCAGTAACGGGGCCATACTCAGTAACGGGGCCAGACCCAGTAACGGGGCCATACTCAGTAACGGGGCCATACTCAGTAACGGGGCCAGACCCAGTAACGGGGCCATACCCAGTAACGGGGCCAGACCCAGTAACGGGGCCATACCCAGTAACGGGGTCATACTCATCACACTTTGATCAGAAGAGTCACCATCTGAATCTCCATCCAGTGGTCTGCACTCATTTCCCTGGCAGTGTCTTTCAGGAGTCAGCAGTTCCCCCTCAACTCACTGTGAGCATCATTCACTCCACTGAACACGTTGAGCCTTTAAACCAGTGGAATATTTAACCCGTAATAAAACTAACTCATGCTTACCTCAGGACAAATTTCCATCCTTTCAACAGCAGTGAATTAGAACACATGAACATTAATAAAAAGTGTACCATTCTTTAATTATACAAAAGTGTTAAACAGCATAAGCCATAATTGAAGACCCTAAATCACTGTTATTTGCAGAGAATGTATTTCAATGTTTTAATGATACAAGTTCTGACTTAATGCTAAAACAACTAAAGTAGGTCCAGAATAGTTTGATACAATAAAAAAAAAAACGGTAAAATTGGTTTGATTCATCAATTTCCCTCTTTATGGGTGACAGTCATCAGAGCCATGAGTATGTTGTACTCTGTGTTGTATTCTGATGACTGGAACAGCAGGCCACAGTATTCTGATGACTGGAACAGCAGGCTACAGTATTCTGATGACTGGAACAACAGGCTACAGTATTCTGATGACTGGAACGGCAGGCTACAGTATTCTGATGACTGGAACAACAGGCTACAGTATTCTGATGACTGGAACAACAGGCTACAGTATTCTGATGACTGGAACAACAGGCTACAGTATTCTGATGACTGGAACAGCAGGCTACAGTATTCTGATGACTGGAACGGCAGGCTACAGTATTCTGATGACTGGAACGGCAGGCTACAGTATTCTGATGACTGGAACAGCAGGCTACAGTATTCTGATGACTGGAACAGCAGGCTACAGTATTCTGATGACTGGAACAACAGGCTACAGTATTCTGAATGTAACCGTGGGCTACAGTATTCTAATAACTTCCTCTTCCATTCATGAGACGAGAAACAAAAGTTCCCAAAACCAGGAAGTAGGGAGAACAACAATGTACAGTTGTTGTCCCCCATATTTGTCACCCTATAATCACCCTTAATGTACATATGTGCAGTGTATACCCCCTGTAAACACAAAATCATCTAGAGTTCATGGGTTCACATGATAAATGTTGACAGTACAATGTGTTCCATATCACCTAGGTTGACTTTCTATAACCAGAATGTACAGTGTTTAGTGACTTTAAAAAACATCTCCAGGAGGATCTTTACATTGCATACTTCTGGGTCCAATCTCTTGCTAGTCTGTTGTATCTGGAAACAAAATAAATAGGGTTATCTCACAATAACAAAGACAGAAATAATATGAAACAAAGTTGAAGTGTCATCTCTGTTGATCTGCTATAGAATGTTGATCTGCTATAGAATGTTGATCTGCTATAGAATGTTGATCTGCTATAGAATGTTGATCTGCTATAGAATGTTGATCTGCTATAGAATGTTGATCTGCTATAGAATGTTGATCTGCTATAGAATGTTGATCTGCTATAGAATGTTGATCTGCTATAGAATGTTGATCTGCTATAGAATGTTGATCTGCTATAGAATGTTGATCTGCTATAGAATGTTGATCTGCTATAGAATGTTCATCTGCTATAGAATGTTGATCTGCTATAGAATGTTGATCTGCTATAGAATGTTGATCTGCTATAGAATGTTGATCTGCTATAGAATGTTCATCTGCTATAGAATGTTCATCTGCTATAGAATGTTCATCTGCTATAGAATGTTCAAAACCTACTGAAACGATCTAAACAAGTCCTCCGTTATTCAAAGAATTTGGTTCCAGCAGCTCATTGGAGCAAAAAGGCCTAACACTTTACACAGTAACAATATACTCACTTGTCTTTGTCTAGTTTGTAGATCTGTGCTATGTCTGGAACTAGGGGGTCGTCTGGGTTCGGGTCACAAAGCAACGAACATATGGACAACAGAACTGGAAAACAGATGAAGCAACAGGTGATGAAGTTGTGTCTTTAAATGGTCATCGGTATTTCACATTCTATTATATATATCTATATATCTATATATTATTACTATTCTATTACTATCTATATATCTATATATTCACAATCAGTGAGATCGTTCATTCAGATTTAATGATCAGGTTACAGTTATAGGAGGGTTGTAACATTGTGATTTAATGATCAGGTTATAGGAGGGTTGTAACATTGTGATTTAATGATCAGGTTATAGGAGGGTTGTAACATTGTGATTTAATGATCAGGTTATAGTTATAGGAGGGTTGTAATATTGTGATTTAATGATCAGGTTATAGGAGGGTTGTAATGTTGTGATTTAATGATCAGGTTATAGGAGGGTTGTAATATTGTGATTTAATGATCAGGTTATAGGAGGGTTGTAATATTGTGATTTAATGATCAGGTTATAGGAGGGTTGTAACATTGTGATTTAATGATCAGGTTATAGGAGGGTTGTAACATTGTGATTTAATGATCAGGTTATAGGAGGGTTGTAATATTGTGATTTAATGATCAGGTTACAGTTATAGGAGGGTTGTAACATTGTGATTTAATGATCAGGTTACAGTTATAGGAGGATTGTAATGTTGTGATTTAATGATCAGGTTATAGGAGGGTTGTAATATTGTGATTTAATGATCAGGTTACAGTTATAGGAGGGTTGTAATGTTGTGATTTAATGATCAGGTTATAGGAGGGTTGTAATATTGTGATTTAATGATCAGGTTACAGTTATAGGAGGGTTGTAATATTGTGATTTAATGATCAGGTTATAGGAGGGTTGTAATATTGTGATTTAATGATCAGGTTATAGGAGGGTTGTAACATTGTGATTTAATGATCAGGTTATAGGAGGGTTGTAACATTGTGATTTAATGATCAGGTTATAGGAGGGTTGTAACATTGTGATTTAATGATCAGGTTATAGGAGGGTTGTAACATTGTGATTTAATGATCAGGTTATAGGAGGGTTGTAATATTGTGATTTAATGATCAGGTTATAGGAGGGTTGTAACATTGTGATTTAATGATCAGGTTATAGGAGGGTTGTAACATTGTGATTTAATGATCAGGTTATAGTTATAGGAGGGTTGTAACATTGTGATTTAATGATCAGGTTATAGGAGGGTTGTAATATTGTGATTTAATGATCAGGTTACAGTTATAGGAGGGTTGTAATATTGTGATTTAATGATCAGGTTACAGTTATAGGAGGGTTGTAACATTGTGATTTAATGATCAGGTTATAGGAGGGTTGTAACATTGTGATTTAATGATCAGGTTACAGTTATAGGAGGGTTGTAATATTGTGATTTAATGATCAGGTTATAGGAGGGTTGTAACATTGTGATTTAATGATCAGGTTATAGGAGGGTTGTAACATTGTGATTTAATGATCAGGTTATAGGAGGGTTGTAACATTGTGATTTAATGATCAGGTTATAGGAGGGTTGTAACATTGTGATTTAATGATCAGGTTATAGGAGGGTTGTAACATTGTGATTTAATGATCAGGTTACAGTTATAGGAGGGTTGTAACATTGTGATTTAATGATCAGGTTACAGTTATAGGAGGGTTGTAACATTGTGATTTAATGATCAGGTTACAGTTATAGGAGGGTTGTAACATTGTGATTTAATGATCAGGTTACAGTTATAGGAGGGTTGTAACATTGTGATTTAATGATCAGGTTATAGGAGGGTTGTAACATTGTGATTTAATGATCAGGTTATAGGAGGGTTGTAACATTGTGATTTAATGATCAGGTTATAGGAGGGTTGTAACATTGTGATTTAATGATCAGGTTATAGGAGGGTTGTAATATTGTGATTTAATGATCAGGTTATAGGAGGGTTGTAATATTGTGATTTAATGATCAGGTTATAGGAGGGTTGTAACATTGTGATTTAATGATCAGGTTATAGGAGGGTTGTAATGTTGTGATTTAATGATCAGGTTATAGGAGGGTTGTAACATTGTGATTTAATGATCAGGTTATAGGAGGGTTGTAATATTGTGATTTAATGATCAGGTTATAGGAGGGTTGTAACATTGTGATTTAATGATCAGGTTATAGGAGGGTTGTAACATTGTGATTTAATGATCAGGTTATAGGAGGGTTGTAACATTGTGATTTAATGATCAGGTTACAGTTATAGGAGGGTTGTAATATTGTGATTTAATGATCAGGTTATAGGAGGGTTGTAATATTGTGATTTAATGATCAGGTTATAGGAGGGTTGTAACATTGTGATTTAATGATCAGGTTATAGGAGGGTTGTAACATTGTGATTTAATGATCAGGTTACAGTTATAGGAGGGTTGTAACATTGTGATTTAATGATCAGGTTACAGTTATAGGAGGGTTGTAACATTGTGATTTAATGATCAGGTTATAGGAGGGTTGTAACATTGTGATTTAATGATCAGGTTATAGGAGGGTTGTAACATTGTGATTTAATGATCAGGTTATAGGAGGGTTGTAACATTGTGATTTAATGATCAGGTTACAGTTATAGGAGGGTTGTAACATTGTGATTTAATGATCAGGTTACAGTTATAGGAGGGTTGTAACATTGTGATTTAATGATCAGGTTACAGTTATAGGAGGGTTGTAACATTGTGATTTAATGATCAGGTTATAGGAGGGTTGTAACATTGTGATTTAATGATCAGGTTATAGGAGGGTTGTAACATTGTGATTTAATGATCAGGTTATAGGAGGGTTGTAACATTGTGATTTAATGATCAGGTTATAGGAGGGTTGTAATATTGTGATTTAATGATCAGGTTATAGGAGGGTTGTAATATTGTGATTTAATGATCAGGTTATAGGAGGGTTGTAACATTGTGATTTAATGATCAGGTTATAGGAGGGTTGTAATGTTGTGATTTAATGATCAGGTTATAGGAGGGTTGTAACATTGTGATTTAATGATCAGGTTATAGGAGGGTTGTAATATTGTGATTTAATGATCAGGTTATAGGAGGGTTGTAACATTGTGATTTAATGATCAGGTTATAGGAGGGTTGTAACATTGTGATTTAATGATCAGGTTATAGGAGGGTTGTAACATTGTGATTTAATGATCAGGTTATAGGAGGGTTGTAACATTGTGATTTAATGATCAGGTTATAGGAGGGTTGTAACATTGTGATTTAATGATCAGGTTATAGGAGGGTTGTAACATTGTGATTTAATGATCAGGTTATAGGAGGGTTGTAACATTGTGATTTAATGATCAGGTTATAGGAGGGTTGTAACATTGTGATTTAATGATCAGGTTATAGGAGGGTTGTAACATTGTGATTTAATGATCAGGTTATAGGAGGGTTGTAACATTGTGATTTAATGATCAGGTTATAGGAGGGTTGTAACATTGTGATTTAATGATCAGGTTATAGGAGGGTTGTAATGTTGTGATTTAATGATCAGGTTATAGGAGGGTTGTAATATTGTGATTTAATGATCAGGTTATAGGAGGGTTGTAATGTTGTGATTTAATGATCAGGTTACAGTTATAGGAGGGTTGTAACATTGTGATTTAATGATCAGGTTACAGTTATAGGAGGGTTGTAACATTGTGATTTAATGATCAGGTTACAGTTATAGGAGGGTTGTAACATTGTGATTTAATGATCAGGTTATAGGAGGGTTGTAATATTGTGATTTAATGATCAGGTTATAGGAGGGTTGTAACATTGTGATTTAATGATCAGGTTATAGGAGGGTTGTAACATTGTGATTTAATGATCAGGTTATAGGAGGGTTGTAACATTGTGATTTAATGATCAGGTTATAGGAGGGTTGTAACATTGTGATTTAATGATCAGGTTATAGGAGGGTTGTAACATTGTGATTTAATGATCAGGTTATAGGAGGGTTGTAACATTGTGATTTAATGATCAGGTTACAGTTATAGGAGGGTTGTAACATTGTGATTTAATGATCAGGTTATAGGAGGGTTGTAACATTGTGATTTAATGATCAGGTTATAGGAGGGTTGTAACATTGTGATTTAATGATCAGGTTATAGGAGGGTTGTAACATTGTGATTTAATGATCAGGTTATAGGAGGGTTGTAACATTGTGATTTAATGATCAGGTTATAGTTATAGGAGGGTTGTAATATTGTGATTTAATGATCAGGTTATAGGAGGGTTGTAATGTTGTGATTTAATGATCAGGTTATAGGAGGGTTGTAATATTGTGATTTAATGATCAGGTTATAGGAGGGTTGTAATATTGTGATTTAATGATCAGGTTATAGGAGGGTTGTAACATTGTGATTTAATGATCAGGTTATAGGAGGGTTGTAACATTGTGATTTAATGATCAGGTTATAGGAGGGTTGTAATATTGTGATTTAATGATCAGGTTACAGTTATAGGAGGGTTGTAACATTGTGATTTAATGATCAGGTTACAGTTATAGGAGGATTGTAATGTTGTGATTTAATGATCAGGTTATAGGAGGGTTGTAATATTGTGATTTAATGATCAGGTTACAGTTATAGGAGGGTTGTAATGTTGTGATTTAATGATCAGGTTATAGGAGGGTTGTAATATTGTGATTTAATGATCAGGTTACAGTTATAGGAGGGTTGTAATATTGTGATTTAATGATCAGGTTATAGGAGGGTTGTAATATTGTGATTTAATGATCAGGTTATAGGAGGGTTGTAACATTGTGATTTAATGATCAGGTTATAGGAGGGTTGTAACATTGTGATTTAATGATCAGGTTATAGGAGGGTTGTAACATTGTGATTTAATGATCAGGTTATAGGAGGGTTGTAACATTGTGATTTAATGATCAGGTTATAGGAGGGTTGTAATATTGTGATTTAATGATCAGGTTATAGGAGGGTTGTAACATTGTGATTTAATGATCAGGTTATAGGAGGGTTGTAACATTGTGATTTAATGATCAGGTTATAGTTATAGGAGGGTTGTAACATTGTGATTTAATGATCAGGTTATAGGAGGGTTGTAATATTGTGATTTAATGATCAGGTTACAGTTATAGGAGGGTTGTAATATTGTGATTTAATGATCAGGTTACAGTTATAGGAGGGTTGTAACATTGTGATTTAATGATCAGGTTATAGGAGGTTTGTAACATTGTGATTTAATGATCAGGTTACAGTTATAGGAGGGTTGTAATATTGTGATTTAATGATCAGGTTATAGGAGGGTTGTAACATTGTGATTTAATGATCAGGTTATAGGAGGGTTGTAACATTGTGATTTAATGATCAGGTTATAGGAGGGTTGTAACATTGTGATTTAATGATCAGGTTATAGGAGGGTTGTAACATTGTGATTTAATGATCAGGTTATAGGAGGGTTGTAACATTGTGATTTAATGATCAGGTTACAGTTATAGGAGGGTTGTAACATTGTGATTTAATGATCAGGTTACAGTTATAGGAGGGTTGTAACATTGTGATTTAATGATCAGGTTACAGTTATAGGAGGGTTGTAACATTGTGATTTAATGATCAGGTTACAGTTATAGGAGGGTTGTAACATTGTGATTTAATGATCAGGTTATAGGAGGGTTGTAACATTGTGATTTAATGATCAGGTTATAGGAGGGTTGTAACATTGTGATTTAATGATCAGGTTATAGGAGGGTTGTAACATTGTGATTTAATGATCAGGTTATAGGAGGGTTGTAATATTGTGATTTAATGATCAGGTTATAGGAGGGTTGTAATATTGTGATTTAATGATCAGGTTATAGGAGGGTTGTAACATTGTGATTTAATGATCAGGTTATAGGAGGGTTGTAATGTTGTGATTTAATGATCAGGTTATAGGAGGGTTGTAACATTGTGATTTAATGATCAGGTTATAGGAGGGTTGTAATATTGTGATTTAATGATCAGGTTATAGGAGGGTTGTAACATTGTGATTTAATGATCAGGTTATAGGAGGGTTGTAACATTGTGATTTAATGATCAGGTTATAGGAGGGTTGTAACATTGTGATTTAATGATCAGGTTACAGTTATAGGAGGGTTGTAATATTGTGATTTAATGATCAGGTTATAGGAGGGTTGTAATATTGTGATTTAATGATCAGGTTATAGGAGGGTTGTAACATTGTGATTTAATGATCAGGTTATAGGAGGGTTGTAACATTGTGATTTAATGATCAGGTTACAGTTATAGGAGGGTTGTAACATTGTGATTTAATGATCAGGTTACAGTTATAGGAGGGTTGTAACATTGTGATTTAATGATCAGGTTATAGGAGGGTTGTAACATTGTGATTTAATGATCAGGTTACAGTTATATGAGGGTTGTAATATTGTGATTTAATGATCAGGTTATAGGAGGGTTGTAATGTTGTGATTTAATGATCAGGTTATAGGAGGGTTGTAACATTGTGATTTAATGATCAGGTTACAGTTATAGGAGGGTTGTAACATTGTGATTTAATGATCAGGTTATAGGAGGGTTGTAACATTGTGATTTAATGATCAGGTTATAGGAGGGTTGTAACATTGTGATTTAATGATCAGGTTACAGTTATAGGAGGGTTGTAATGTTGTGATTTAATGATCAGGTTATAGGAGGGTTGTAACATTGTGATTTAATGATCAGGTTATAGGAGGGTTGTAATATTGTGATTTAATGATCAGGTTATAGGAGGGTTGTAACATTGTGATTTAATGATCAGGTTATAGGAGGGTTGTAACATTGTGATTTAATGATCAGGTTATAGGAGGGTTGTAACATTGTGATTTAATGATCAGGTTATAGGAGGGTTGTAACATTGTGATTTAATGATCAGGTTATAGGAGGGTTGTAACATTGTGATTTAATGATCAGGTTATAGGAGGGTTGTAACATTGTGATTTAATGATCAGGTTATAGGAGGGTTGTAATATTGTGATTTAATGATCAGGTTATAGGAGGGTTGTAATGTTGTGATTTAATGATCAGGTTACAGTTATAGGAGGGTTGTAACATTGTGATTTAATGATCAGGTTACAGTTATAGGAGGGTTGTAACATTGTGATTTAATGATCAGGTTACAGTTATAGGAGGGTTGTAACATTGTGATTTAATGATCAGGTTATAGGAGGGTTGTAATATTGTGATTTAATGATCAGGTTATAGGAGGGTTGTAACATTGTGATTTAATGATCAGGTTATAGGAGGGTTGTAACATTGTGATTTAATGATCAGGTTATAGGAGGGTTGTAACATTGTGATTTAATGATCAGGTTATAGGAGGGTTGTAACATTGTGATTTAATGATCAGGTTATAGGAGGGTTGTAACATTGTGATTTAATGATCAGGTTATAGGAGGGTTGTAACATTGTGATTTAATGATCAGGTTACAGTTATAGGAGGGTTGTAACATTGTGATTTAATGATCAGGTTATAGGAGGGTTGTAACATTGTGATTTAATGATCAGGTTATAGGAGGGTTGTAACATTGTGATTTAATGATCAGGTTATAGGAGGGTTGTAACATTGTGATTTAATGATCAGGTTATAGGAGGGTTGTAATGTTGTGATTTAATGATCAGGTTATAGGAGGGTTGTAACATTGTGATTTAATGATCAGGTTATAGGAGGGTTGTAACATTGTGATTTAATGATCAGGTTATAGGAGGGTTGTAATAGAACATTCTACAAGTGTTGGATGGAACAATGCTTTAACATGGAACCAGGCGTGTCATTTCTACCAGTCAGCCAGCTACATTGTGGCAGCATGTGTAGTAAAGTAACCAGGCCTGTCATTTCTACCAGTCAGCCAGCTACATTGTGGCAGCATGTGTAGTAAAGTACCAACCCAGTTCTCTCACCTTTTGATACAGTTAATGCTGGAGACCACTGGGATCGCAAGATGTCCAAGCAAATGCTCCCGTTACTGTTGATGTTTGGATGATAGATCTTCGTTGTGAACGCTACCTGTAGAAAGATGGACATGGGTTTATGTTCAATTTATCCACGAGGACCATTCTTTAGCAACAGTTTAATGATGTAACGACCTCCATAACAAATCAATTCTTACCTTTGGTGGCTTGAAGGGATAGTCGGTGGGGAAGTGGATTGTGAGAAAGAAGACCCCACTTTGGTACGGACTATCACCCTAGGAATAACAGGAACAGATATACATTGTTATAAATGATGAAAATGTACAATAAAATGATTTCAATACCCATTCATACCTATTGTTCAGATGACCCATGTTGCAATCATTAAACCACACACATTCTTTTGAAGTCATACTCACTGGCCCCATTATTGTTGCTTGCCAATGGAACACTGGAATATAGAAAGAGAACATGTATTAGGCCTATAGAGCATCACTTCACCAGGTAGGGCCTATACAACCAGTCCCTCTAGGTAGGGCCTATACAACCAGCCCTAGTCCCTCTAGGTAGGGCCTATACAACCAGCCCTAGTCCATCTAGGTAGGGCCTATACAACCAGCCCTAGTCCATCTAGGTAGGGCCTATACAACCAGCCCTAGTCCATCTAGGTAGGGCCTATACAACCAGCCCTAGTCCATCTAGGTAGGGCCTATACAACCAGCCCCTCTAGGTAGGGCCTATACAACCAGCCCCTCCAGGTAGGGCCTATACAACCAGCCCTAGTCCCTCTAGGTAGGGCCTATACAACCAGCCCTAGTCCCTCTAGGTAGGGCCTATACAACCAGCCCTAGTCCATCTAGGTAGGGCCTATACAACCAGCCCTAGTCCATCTAGGTAGGGCCTATACAACCAGCCCTAGTCCATCTAGGTAGGGCCTATACAACCAGCCCCTATAGGTAGGGCCTATACAACCAGCCCCTCCAGGTAGGGCCTATACAACCAGCCCTAGTCCCTCTAGGTAGGGCCTATACAACCAGTCCCTCTAGGTAGGGCCTATACAACCAGCCCCTCCAGGTAGGGCCTATACAACCAGCCCTAGTCCCTCTAGGTAGGGCCTATACAACCAGCCCTAGTCCCTCTAGGTAGGGCCTATACAACCAGCCCTAGTCCCTCTAGGTAGGGCCTATACAACCAGCCCTAGTCCATCTCCCCTTCACCGGATATAGACTACATTACCCTCAGAGTCCTAAACTTACAGTCCTCTCCCACGGGTCCAGCAGAGCACTGTGCTGGCGGATCCCTCTGCAGGTCATGAAGCTCCTAGGGGACAAAACAAGTCAGACAAGTAGTGCTAAGGGTTACACATGAAACTGAAAGTTGTCCTTGAGGACTAGGTCAGATACATTTTAAATCCACGAAAAAGCTGGGTTTCTTAATAAACATGTCCCTAGTCATAACTTTATTCGTTGATATATTTGACTGTAATAATGATAGGCCTACTTCATAATGCCCTGCCTTAGCTACAACCTCAAGTCAAATTAGACTAGTTATCATTACAACATGAACAGGTGCTGCGCCTAAATAAGAGTATTTAGCATCAATAGTCCTGGACAGGGGTTGAATGGCTGACAAAGAAAATGACAATCTAGTTCAGACGTGGTGCCATACCATGATATCATGCTAAACATTAAGATTGTGGGCCGGGTTAATGAATTGTTAACTAGCCTCCTCGTATGTGTGCAGTCTAACTAGATAGCTAGCTACATGGTTAGGATTCGTTTTGAAATGAACCAATTATCTAGCTAGCGTAACATTAACAAACAATAACTTTCCGATAGATGACGTTCGGCTCGGTGAGGCTAACGTTAGTTAGCTAGCCACCCTGGCACAGCTAGCCACAATGCTAGCTAACCATCTTACCTTCTGTATTCTTTTCAGTGCCATGGTGACCAACTTAGTCAAATGCCCCTAAGTACTCGTCGACTTCGTATTTTCTTAGATGTCTACTTTACTAGTATTGCTTAAAAGGTAAAGGTATTTTATTTCCCTGAGTAGATCGCCAAGACAAGGGTGTGTGTTTGTGGTTCTCTATTGTTTCCGCTTTCTGTTTACGGTCGGCTATAAACAAGGGGGTTTGGGGGATTGTAGTTCCTCTACGGAAAATGTAGTTTTGTTCCGCTCCCAGTAGCATTATGCACAATGCATTTCTACCTTTCAACAACGATTGATTATTGAAATAACATATTTCAATCCCAGAACAACAGCAAAGGACCTTGTGAAGATGCTAGAGGAAACAGGTACAAAAGTATCTATATCCAGAGTAAAACGAGTCCTATTTCGACATAACCTGAAAGTCCGCTCAGCAAGGAAGAAGCCACTGCTTCAAAACCGCCATAAAAATCCCAAACTACGGTTTGCAACTGCACATGGGGACAAAGATTGTACTTTTTGTAGAAATGTCCTCTGGTCTGGTGAAACAAAAATAGAGAATTTTCGCCATAATGACCATCGTTATGTTTGGAGGAAAAAGGGGGAAGCTTGCAAGCCGAAGAACACCATCCCAACCGTGAAGCACGGGGGTGGCAGCATCATGTGGTGGGGGTGCTTTGCTGCAGGAGGGACTGGTGCACTTCACAAAATAGATGGCATCATGAGGTTGGAAAATTATGTGGATATATTGAAGCAACATCTCAAGACATCAGTCAGGAAGTTAAAGCTTGGTTGCAAATGGGTCTTCCAAATGGACAATGACCCCAAGCATACTTCCAAAATTGTGGCAAACTGATTTAAGGACAACAAAGTCAAGGTATTGGAGTGGCCATCACAAAGCCCGGACCTCAATCCCATAGAAAATTATGGGCAGAACTGAAAAAGCGTGTGCGAGCAAGGAGGCCTACAAACCTGAGTTAGTTACACCAGCTCTGTCAGGAGGAATTGGCCAAAATTCACCCAACTTATTGTGGGAAGCTTGTGGAAGGTACCTGAAACATTTCACCCAAGTTAAACAATTTAAAGGCAATGCTACCAAATACTAATTGAGTGTATTCTGACCCACTGGGAATGTGATGAAAGAAATAAAAGCTGAAATAAATCATTCTCTCTAATATTATTCTGACATTTCACGTTCTTAAAATAAAGCGGTGATCCTAAATGACCTAAAACAGGGAATTTTTACGAGGATTAAATGTCAGGAGTTGTGAAAAACTGAGTTTAAATGTATTTGGCTAAGGTGTATGTAAACTTCTGACAAATGATTAGGACATGTATTCACCTTCATTGGTGTTCCATGATTAGGACATGTATTCACCTTCATTGGTGTTCCATGATTAGGACATGTATTCACCTTCATTGGTGTTCCATGATTAGGACATGTAGTCACCTTCATTGGTGTTCCATGATTAGGACATGTATTCACCTTCATTGGTGTTCCATGATAAGGACATGTGAACACCTTCATTGGTGTTCCATGATTAGGACATGTAATCACCTTCATTGGTGTTCCATGATTAGGACATGTAAACACCTTCATTGGTGTTCCATGATTAGGACATGTAATCACCTTCATTGGTGTTCCATGATTAGGACATGTAATCACCTTCATTGGTGTTCCATGATTAGGACATGTAATCACCTTCATTGGTGTTCCATGATTAGGACATGTATTCACCTTCATTGGTGTTCCATGATAAGGACATGTATTCACCTTCATTGGTGTTCCATGATAAGGACATGTAAACACCTTCATTGGTGTTCCATGATTAGGACATGTAAACACCTTCATTGGTGTTCCATGATTAGGACATGTAAACACCTTCATTGGTGTTCCATGATGAGGACATGTAATCACCTTCATTGGTGTTCCATGATTAGGACATGTATTCACCTTCATTGGTGTTCCATGATTAGGACATGTATTCACCTTCATTGGTGTTCCATGATTAGGACATGTAAACACCTTCATTGGTGTTCCATGATTAGGACATGTATTCACCTTCATTGGTGTTCCATGATGAGGACATGTAATCACCTTCATTGGTGTTCCATGATTAGGACATGTATTCACCTTCATTGGTGTTCCATGATTAGGACATGTAAACACCTTCCTCGGTGTTCCATGATTAGGACATGTAATCACCTTCATTGGTGTTCCATGATTAGGACATGTATTCACCTTCATTGGTGTTCCATGATTAGGACATGTAATCACCTTCATTGGTGTTCCTATACAACCTATACAACAAATAACATTGTCGCTGTGGTAGAACATTTATTTTGATTGGCGATTTTCTGCATGTATCAGAGTACCATTATGTAGCCTGATTTCAGATGTTTCCATGTAAACATGATTATTAGGCAAATCGTTCTTGCAAAGCATGTAAACGTTTTAATCAACTATTATATTAATCCGACTATCCACAATAATCGCGTTATTATATGCATGTCACCTTTCTCATTGGCGCTGCCCATGTCACAGATACAGAAACGTTTTGCAACTGAATCGGCATCATATTACACCCCTGCTGTATCCTGTAAACGTGACGATTCAACTTTGACTTGATTTTGAGTGCAGATTGAATTTGATGATGATTGATTACTAATGCCTGGCAAGCAAAGTCTGTGCTCGCAAGTTGTGTCTGACTATCACGTGACGAGGTGCTGGTTGCTTGAGACGGAAGTAGCTCGTCGCGACATTGAGCTCCGTTGTGAATGTAGTACAGTAGTAGCTGCCACTAACAGTAAAGATGGTGGTGTTTAGTGCTAGAAAGTAAATGTTTGACAGTAACACGCTACGTGAGGTGTGACAGTTAGCCAGGTGGAGGAGGTACAGTAGTAGCTGCCACTAACAGGTGGAGGAGGTACAGTAGTAGCTGCCACTAACAGGTGGAGGAGGTACAGTAGTAGCTGCCACTAACAGGTGGAGGAGGTACAGTAGTAGCTGCCACTAACAGGTGGAGGAGGTACAGTAGTAGCTGCCACTACAGGTGGAGGAGGTACAGTAGTAGCTGCCACTACAGGTGGAGGAGGTACAGTAGTAGCTGCCACTACAGGTGGAGGAGGTACAGTAGCTATGTGGGTGTTCGGTTATGGCTCTCTGATCTGGAAGGTGGATTTTCCTTATGAGGAGAAGCGGATCGGCTACATTGAAGGCTTCAGCCGGCGCTTCTGGCAAGGCAGCACCGACCACAGGGGAGTGCCAGGCAAGGTGATGTATCTGTCTATCTGTATGGATGACTAGTGAAGCTAGTGTAAGTTTATTATTAAGTAATAGTCTATGTTGACTAGTGGTGATATCCAGCTAGCTACATAACTGCTCTACAGCATCTGAAATGTAATATGGTGACTGGAGGCTCAATGTTGTTGACCTCTTTAAAGGTTGTATTTATTAAAGCTCAATCAGCTCTTCCCTGTCTTCTCTTTTCAGCCTGGCCGAGTCGTGACTCTGGTGGAGGACCCAGAGGTGAGCTGCCACGTAGTTACTTACACCTGTGTGGTAATGTAACAGGTGTGAAATGGCAACTAGTCCAACGCTTTAACCACTAGGCTACCTGCCACCCCATGTGCCGAATACAACAGGTGTAGACCTTACCGTGAAATGCTGAATACAACAGGTGTAGACCTTACCGTGAAATGCTGAATACAACAGGTGTAGACCTTACCGTGAAATGCTGAATACAACAGGTGTAGACCTTACCGTGAAATGCCGAATACAACAGGACCTTACCGTGAAATGCCGAATACAACAGGACCTTACCGTGAAATGCTGAATACAACAGGTGTAGACCTTACCATGAAATGCTGAATACAACAGGTGTAGACCTTACCGTGAAATGCCGAATACAACAGGACCTTACCGTGAAATGCTGACTTACAAGCCTTTATTAACCAACAATACAGTTAAAGAAATAAAGTTCAGAAAATATTTACTAAATAAAGTACAAAAAATAAAATCAAAAAAGTAACACGAGAAAATGACATAACAATAACGAGGCTATATACAGCGGGCACCGGTACCGAGTCAGTGTGCGGGGGTACAGGTTAGTCGAGGTAATTTGTAAAGTGACTATGCATAGATAATAAACAGCGAGTAGCAGCAGTGTCAAAGGGAAGGGGGGGACAATGTAAATATTCTGGGTGGCCATTTGATTAATTGTGTAGCAGTTTTATGGCTTGGGGGAAGAAGCTGTTAAGGAGCCATTTGGTCCTATACTTGGCGCTCTGGTACCGCTTGCCGTGCAGTGGCAGAGAGAAGTCTATGACTCGGGTGACTGGAGTTTTTGACAATTTTTTGGGCCTCCCTCTGACACGGCCTAGTATATAGGTCCTGGATGTCAGGAAGCTTGGCCCAAGTGATGTACTGGGCCGTGAGGTTCTGGGGACCCATGCCAAATCTTTTCAGTCTCCTCTGAGGGGGAAAAGGTGTTGTCGTGCCCTCTTCACGACTGTCTTGGTGTGTTTGGACCATGATAGTTCGTTGGTGACGTGGACACCAAGGAACTTGAAACTCTCGACCCGCTCCACTCCAGTCCGTTGATGTTAATGGGGGCCTGTTGGGCCATCCTTTTCCTATAGTCCACAATCAGCTCCTTTGTCTTTTTCACATTGAGGGAGAGGTAGAGGTCTCTGACCTCCTCCCTATAGGCTGTCTCATCGTTGTCAGTGATCAGGCCACTGTTGTATCGTCAGCAAACTTAATGATGGTGTTGGAGTCGTGCTTGGCCACGCAGTCATGGATGAACAGGGAGTACAGGAGGGGACTGAGTACACACCCCTGAGGGGCCCCTGTGTTGAGGATCAACGTGTGTTGTTACCTACCCTTACCACCTGGGGGCGGCCCGTCAGGAAGTCCAGGATCCAGTTGCTGAGGGAGGTGTTTAGTCCCAGGGTCCTTAGCTTAGTGATGAGCTTTGTGGGCACTATGGTGTTGAACGCTGAGCTGTAGTCAATGAACAGCATTCTCACATAGGTGTTCCTGTTGTCCAGGTGGGAAAGGGCAGTGTGGAGTGCGATTGAGATTGAATTATCTGTGGATCTGTTTGGGCGGTATGCAAATTGGAGTGGGTTTAGGGTTTCCGGCATGATGGTGTTGATGTGAGCCATGACCAGCCTTTCAAAGCGGAAGCTCTAGCCTTTAGCTCGGTGCAGATGTTGCCTGTAATCCATGGCTTCTGGTTGGGATATGTACGTACGGTCACTGTGGGGACGACGTCGTTGATGCACTTATTGATGAAGCCGGTGACTGAGGTGGTATACTCCTCTATGCCATTAAATGAATCCTGGAACATATTCCAGTCTGTGCTAGCAAAACAGTCCTGTGGTGTAGCATCCGCGTCATCTGACCACTTCCGTATTGAGTGAGTCACTGTTACATCCTGCTTTAGTTTTTGCTTGTAAGCAGGAATCAGCAGGATAGAATTATAGTCAGATTTGCCAAATGGAGGGCGAGAGAGAGCTTTGTATGCGTCTGTGTATGGAGTAAGGGTGGTCTAGAGTCGTTTGCTTATGGCCTTATATGTTGAGTGTGGTCTTAGTGCCAGCATCGGTTTGTGGTGGTAAATAGACGGTTACGAATAATATAGATGAGAACTCTCTTGGTAGATAGTGTGGTCTACAGTTTATCATGAGGTACTCTAGGTGAGCAATACCTCGAGACTTCTTTAATATTAGACATCGCTCACCAGCAGTTATTGGCAAATAGACACACACCCCCACCCCTCGTCTTACCTGACGTAGCTGCTCTGTCCTGACGATGCACGGAAAACCAGCTCTATATTCTCTGTGTCGTCGTTCAGCCACGTCTCGGTGTAACATAAGATATTACAGTTTTTAAAGTCCCGTTGGTAGAATAGTCTTAATCGTAGATCGTCCAGTTTGTTTTCCAGTGATTGCACGTTGGCCAATAATACGGAGGGAAGTGGTGGTTTACCTGCTCGTCGGTGAATTCTTCCAAGGCACCCCGCCCTCCTCCCCCTCTTCCTCTTTTCTTCACGTTGATGACGGAGATTTGGTCCAGTTAGAGGTGAGCAATCTCTGTTCTGATGTGGGGAAACTCTTTTCGGTCATAAGAGACGGAAGCAGCAACATTATGTACAAAACGAGTTACAAACAATGCGACTGTAAGGGCTGTCGTTCTCCTCTTCCTCGGACGAGGAGAGGAGAGAAGGATCATCAGACCAAAATGCAGCATTCGGGAAATAAGCCATCTTTTATTTAAACACGACGATGACAACACGAAAAACAAAACACTTTCAAAATTACAAAACAAGAAAACGACGTAGACGAAAAAACCTGAACATGAACTTACTAAACTAAAACGTAAAACTCACGGACAGGAACAGACTACATCGAAACAAAACGAACAACCGAACAGTCCCGTATGGTGCAAGACATAACACAGATACGGAAGACAATCACCCACAAACAAACAGTGAGAACGCCCTACCTAAATATGACTCTTAATTAGAGGAAAACGCAAACCACCTGCCTCTAATTAAGAGCCATACCAGGCAACCCAAAACCAACATAGAAACAGAAAACATAGACTGCCCACCCAAAACACACGCCCTGACCATAAACACATACAAAAACAACAGAAAACAGGTCAGGACCGTTACAGCGACAACATAAACAAAATAGCCCAGTTGGTTCGGAGCCCGTGAAACGTCAGCCATCCCCTCCGGCGGCATTATGAAGTAGTTGTTTCACTTGCTCTGCAAGGACCGCGTCTTTTGTGGAGCGGTAGGTAAGAGGGATAGAACACTGTTACAGTAACAAGGTCCAAGGTTCTAAACAGCTTCTACCCCAATATGACTCCTGAACATCTAATCAAATGGCTACCCAGACTATCTGCATTGCCCCACCCCCCTTACCCCATCTTTTACGCCGCTGCTACTCTCTTGTTATTATCTATGTATAGTCACTTTAATAACCTACATGTATAGTTGAAGTCGGAAGTTTACATACACTTAGGTTGGAGTCATTAAAACTCGTTTTTCAACCACTCCACTAATTTCTTGTTAACAAACTATAGTTTTGGCAAGTCGGTTAGGACATCTACTTTGTGCATGACACAAGTAATTTTTTCAACAATTGTTTACAGACAGATTATTTCACTTATAATTCACTGTATCACAATTCCAGTGGGTCAGAAGTTTACATACACTAAGTTGACTGTGCCTTTAAACAGCTTGGAAAATTCCAGAAAATTATGTCATGGCTTTAGAAGCTTCTGATAGGCTAATTGACATCATTTGAGTCAATTGGAGGTGTACCTGTGGATGTATTTCAAGGCCTACCTTCAAACTCAGTGCCTCTTTGATTGACATCATGGGAAAATCAAAAGAAATCAGCCAAGACCTCAGGAAAAAAATTGTAGACCTCCACAAGTCTGGTTCATCCTTGGGAGCAATTTCCAAACGCCTGAAGGTACCACGTTCATCTGTACAGACAATAGTACGCAAGTATAAACACCATGGGACCAAATCAATCCCAGAACAACAGCAAAGGACCTTGTGAAGATGATGGAGGAAACGGGTACAAAAGTATCTAAATCCACAGTAAAACGAGTCCTATATCGACATAACCTGAAAGGCCGCTTAGGAAGGAAGAAGCCACTGCTCCAAAAGCTTGGTCGCAAATGGGTCTTCCAAATGGACAATGACCCCAAGCATACTTCCAAAGTTGTGGCCAAATGGCTTAAGGACAACAAAGTCAAGGTATTGGAGTGGACGTCACTGAAAAATGGTGGCCACTGAAAAAGCGTGTGCGAGCAAGGAGGCCTACAAACCTGACTCAGTTACACCAGCTCTGTCAGGAAGAATGGGCCTAAAATTCATCCAACTTATTGTGGGAAGCTTGTGGAAGGCTACCCGAAACGTTTGACCCAAGTTAAACAATTTAAAGGCAATGCTACCAAATACTAATTGAGTGTATGTAAACTTCTGACCCACTGCGAATGTAATGAAAGAAATACAAGCTGAAATAAATCATTCTCTCTACTATTATTCTGACATTTCACGTTCTTAAAATAAAGTGGTGATCCTAAATGACCTAAAACAGGGAATTTTTACTAGGATTAAATGTCAGGAGTTGTGAAAAACTGAGTTTAAATGTATTTGGCTAAGGTGTATGTGAACTCCTGACTTCAACTGTACATTTTACCTCGACTAACCGGTGCCCCCGCACATTGACTCTGTACCGGTTCCCCCTGTATATAGCCTCGCTATTGTTATTTTACTTCTGCTCTTTAATTACTTGTTCCCTTTTTATTTCTTATTTGTATTTTTTAAATTGCGTTGTTGGTTAGGGGCTCGTAAGAAGGATTTCACTGTAAGGTCTACACCTGTTGTACACCTGTTGTATTCGGCGCATGTGACTAGTACAATTATTTTTGATTCCAGATGTTGGCCCTCAGACCTCTAATATAGATGTCCTCAGATTTGTCTTCTGTCCTTCTCTATGCTGGCCAATTCTCCCTTTGTCAGTGTATCTTCCAAACAGCATTCACAGCGTCGCATTGGCTGTTAGCCTATCCAGCACAGCGTCTCATTGGCTGTTAGCATATCCAGCACAGCGTCTCATTGGCTGCTAGCCTATCCAGCACAGTGTCAAAGCTAGCTAGCAGGACCCTCCCTCCTCTGATTTAGTTATTTCACAGTTGCGTCGCTGCTAATTTCCATAAACCTGGGACTTTCTGAGCTCTGGTCACCCGAGTTCTTCGCCGTCAACCGTCACTGAATGTCTCTCTGTGTCTCCTTCTGCTATTGGCAGTGATTGGTCTCTGGCAGTTTTATTGGTAAAGGTCGTGCCTGGTATAACTGGGCTTCTCTCTCTCTTTCAGGGTTGTGTCTGGGGCGTGGCATATAAGCTGCCGTCTGGCCGAGAGCAGGAAGTGAAATGTTACCTTGACTACCGGGAGAAGGGCGGTTACCGCGTCATTGCAGTGAACTTTCACCCCCGACCCTCCGTGACCCCCACACGACACACTGACACTCCCCCTGCACCCAGCCAGGCTCTGCTCTACATCGGTTCTAATGACAGCCCTGACTACCTGGGCCCCGCCCCCCTGGAACTGATAGCCAATCAGATTGTAGATGCAGTCGGACCGAGCGGACGGAACACTGAATACCTGTTTTCACTGGCTGAGGCGCTGAGGACCCTCCTCCCTGAAGACTCAGACACACACCTCTTCTCTCTGGAAGACCTGGTTAGAGAGAGACTAACACACACACGTACTACAAGTACTGTGTCAGTAAACCATCGCAGGGATGCTGTAGATTGTCAGTCATGTGATTGTCTCCAGGACCATTCAGAGCTGGGTCAGGGTCAGGGTCAGGGTTGGGACCTTTCAAAGTTGGGTCAGGGTTAGTAGAATATGTACCAAACCTGCCAGGTCAGTGTTTATTTTGCTGCGTTCAAAACAACTGGGAATTCGATAAAAAACGAGCTCTGACTGGAGAGAAATCGATTTGAACGATCATCCAACTCGGGAACTCGGCCTCTTTCTAGAGCTCCGCCTCTTTCTAGAGCTCCGCCTCTTTCTAGAGCTCCGCCTCTTTCTAGAGCTCCGACTTTCCGACCTGAAGATCACTGACGTCATGATTTGACCTCGTATCTTTACCAATTCCCAGTAGTTTTGAACGCGGCGTTAGTCCTGTCTCTAAGGACTGGTTTACTGTTCAAGATCTCTCACTAGTCCTGTCTCTAAGGACTGGTTTACTGTTCAAGATCTCTCACTAGTCCTGTCTCTAAGGACTGGTTTACTGTTCAAGATCTCTCACTAGTCCTGTCTCTAAGGACTGGTTTACTGTTCAAGATCTCTCACTAGTCCTGTCTCTAAGGACTGGTTTACTGTTCAAGATCTCTCACTAGTCCTGTCTCTAAGGACTGGTTTACTGTTCAAGATCTCTCACTAGTCCTGTCTCTAAGGACTGGTTTACTGTTCAAGATCTCTCACTAGTCCTGTCTCTAAGGACTGGTTTACTGTTCAAGATCTCTCACTAGTCCTGTCTCTAAGGACTGGTTTACTGTTCAAGATCTCTCACTAGTCCTGTCTCTAAGGACTGGTTTACTGTTCAAGATCTCTCACTAGTCCTGTCTCTAAGGACTGGTTTACTGTTCAAGATCTCTCACTAGTCCTGTCTCTAAGGACTGGTTTACTGTTCAAGATCTCTCACTAGTCCTGTCTCTAAGGACTGGTTTACTGTTCAAGATCTCTCACTAGTCCTGTCTCTAAGGACTGGTTTACTGTTCAAGATCTCTCACTAGTCCTGTCTCTAAGGACTGGTTTACTGTTCAAGATCTCTCACTAGTCCTGTCTCTAAGGACTGGTTTACTGTTCAAGATCTCTCACTAGTCCTGTCTCTAAGGACTGGTTTACTGTTCAAGATCTCTCACTAGTCCTGTCTCTAAGGACTGGTTTACTGTTCAAGATCTCTCACTAGTCCTGTCTCTAAGGACTGGTTTACTGTTCAAGATCTCTCACTAGTCCTGTCTCTAAGGACTGGTTTACTGTTCAAGATCTCTCACTAGTCCTGTCTCTAAGGACTGGTTTACTGTTCAAGATCTCTCACTAGTCCTGTCTCTAAGGACTGGTTTACTGTTCAAGATCTCTCACTAGTCCTGTCTCTAAGGACTGGTTTACTGTTCAAGATCTCTCACTAGTCCTGTCTCTAAGGACTGGTTTACTGTTCAAGATCTCTCACTAGTCCTGTCTCTAAGGACTGGTTTACTGTTCAAGATCTCTCACTAGTCCTGTCTCTAAGGACTGGTTTACTGTTCAAGATCTCTCACTAGTCCTGTCTCTAAGGACTGGTTTACTGTTCAAGATCTCTCACTAGTCCTGTCTCTAAGGACTGGTTTACTGTTCAAGATCTCTCACTAGTCCTGTCTCTAAGGACTGGTTTACTGTTCAAGATCTCTCACTAGTCCTGTCTCTAAGGACTGGTTTACTGTTCAAGATCTCTCACTAGTCCTGTCTCTAAGGACTGGTTTACTGTTCAAGATCTCTCACTAGTCCTGTCTCTAAGGACTGGTTTACTGTTCAAGATCTCTCACTAGTCCTGTCTCTAAGGACTGGTTTACTGTTCAAGATCTCTCACTAGTCCTGTCTCTAAGGACTGGTTTACTGTTCAAGATCTCTCACTAGTCCTGTCTCTAAGGACTGGTTTACTGTTCAAGATCTCTCACTAGTCCTGTCTCTAAGGACTGGTTTACTGTTCAAGATCTCTCACTAGTCCTGTCTCTAAGGACTGGTTTACTGTTCAAGATCTCTCACTAGTCCTGTCTCTAAGGACTGGTTTACTGTTCAAGATCTCTCACTAGTCCTGTCTCTAAGGACTGGTTTACTGTTCAAGATCTCTCACTAGTCCTGTCTCTAAGGACTGGTTTACTGTTCAAGATCTCTCACTAGTCCTGTCTCTAAGGACTGGTTTACTGTTCAAGATCTCTCACTAGTCCTGTCTCTAAGGACTGGTTTACTGTTCAAGATCTCTCACTAGTCCTGTCTCTAAGGACTGGTTTACTGTTCAAGATCTCTCACTAGTCCTGTCTCTAAGGACTGGTTTACTGTTCAAGATCTCTCACTAGTCCTGTCTCTAAGGACTGGTTTACTGTTCAAGATCTCTCACTAGTCCTGTCTCTAAGGACTGGTTTACTGTTCAAGATCTCTCACTAGTCCTGTCTCTAAGGACTGGTTTACTGTTCAAGATCTCTCACTAGTCCTGTCTCTAAGGACTGGTTTACTGTTCAAGATCTCTCACTAGTCCTGTCTCTAAGGACTGGTTTACTGTTCAAGATCTCTCACTAGTCCTGTCTCTAAGGACTGGTTTACTGTTCAAGATCTCTCACTAGTCCTGTCTCTAAGGACTGGTTTACTGTTCAAGATCTCTCACTAGTCCTGTCTCTAAGGACTGGTTTACTGTTCAAGATCTCTCACTAGTCCTGTCTCTAAGGACTGGTTTACTGTTCAAGATCTCTCACTAGTCCTGTCTCTAAGGACTGGTTTACTGTTCAAGATCTCTCACTAGTCCTGTCTCTAAGGACTGGTTTACTGTTCAAGATCTCTCACTAGTCCTGTCTCTAAGGACTGGTTTACTGTTCAAGATCTCTCACTAGTCCTGTCTCTAAGGACTGGTTTACTGTTCAAGATCTCTCACTAGTCCTGTCTCTAAGGACTGGTTTACTGTTCAAGATCTCTCACTAGTCCTGTCTCTAAGGACTGGTTTACTGTTCAAGATCTCTCACTAGTCCTGTCTCTAAGGACTGGTTTACTGTTCAAGATCTCTCACTAGTCCTGTCTCTAAGGACTGGTTTACTGTTCAAGATCTCTCACTAGTCCTGTCTCTAAGGACTGGTTTACTGTTCAAGATCTCTCACTAGTCCTGTCTCTAAGGACTGGTTTACTGTTCAAGATCTCTCACTAGTCCTGTCTCTAAGGACTGGTTTACTGTTCAAGATCTCTCACTAGTCCTGTCTCTAAGGACTGGTTTACTGTTCAAGATCTCTCACTAGTCCTGTCTCTAAGGACTGGTTTACTGTTCAAGATCTCTCACTAGTCCTGTCTCTAAGGACTGGTTTACTGTTCAAGATCTCTCACTAGTCCTGTCTCTAAGGACTGGTTTACTGTTCAAGATCTCTCACTAGTCCTGTCTCTAAGGACTGGTTTACTGTTCAAGATCTCTCACTAGTCCTGTCTCTAAGGACTGGTTTACTGTTCAAGATCTCTCACTAGTCCTGTCTCTAAGGACTGGTTTACTGTTCAAGATCTCTCACTAGTCCTGTCTCTAAGGACTGGTTTACTGTTCAAGATCTCTCACTTTCCAGTGATGTCATTTAAACCTGTCTCACTCTCCAGTGATGTCATTTAAACCTGTCTCACTTTCCAGTGATGTCATTTAAACCTGTCTCACTCTCCAGTGATGTCATTTAAACCTGTCTCACTCTCCAGTGATGTCATTTAAATCTGTCTCACTCTCCAGTGATGTCATTTAAACCTGTCTCACTTTCCAGTGATGTCATTTAAACCTGTCTCACTCTCCAGTGATGTCATTTAAACCTGTCTCACTCTCCAGTGATGTCATTTTAAACCTGTCTCACTTTCCAGTGATGTCATTTAAACCTGTCTCACTCTCCAGTGATGTCATTTAAACCTGTCTCACTCTCCAGTGATGTCATTTAAACCTGTCTCACTCTCCAGTGATGTCATTTAAACCTGTCTCACTCTCCAGTGATGTCATTTTAAACCTGTCTCACTCTCCAGTGATGTCATATTAAATAGCTGTCTGTCTCACTCTTCAGTCATATAGACGGGTTGGTTGTTTAGCAACACAACTGACGCATGCGTAACTTTGGGCGATACGCACTGGGATGTGCTTAGATTGTTGATAACATGTAAACTATATTTAGTCTCCAATGTTTATTGAAAACATAAAATAAAGCACAATGAGCACTTGTCTCTCATACATAGTAACAGGTGTTGGTTAGCTTGCGCTAGCTAGCCAATTTTAGTCACGTGACATCAACCAAAACACCTCAAAACAAGACATGGTATCACGAACAAGCCGAGCCACTTATGATTCACCACATGGCAGTTTCTTGTCATTGTTGTTAGAAAACTCACCACATGGCTACTAAGTCAGAAAATGTACTGTAATGTTAGCCCAGCAATGGTGCAAGGTAGAACACAGCCTTACGTTCAGGACGTAACACAGTGGTAAGTCTATTTGGAAATCGTTGCGACCCTTACATTTAGTGTGGCTGTAGTTAGCTAGCTTGCAGTTAGCTTAGCTTGATCCCAGTGTACACTACATTTTACATAGCCTGAAACCCTTTACATTTAGTGTGGCTGTAGTTAGCTAGCTTGCAGTTAGCTTAGCTTGATCCCAGTGTACACTACATTTCACAAAGCCTGAAACCCTTTACATTTAGTGTGGCTGTAGTTAGCTAGCTTGCAGTTAGCTTAGCTTGATCCCAGTGTACACTACATTTTACAAAGCCTGAAACCCTTTACATTTAGTGTGGCTGTAGTTAGCTAGCTTGCAGTTAGCTTAGCTTGATCCCAGTGTACACTACATTTTACATAGCCTGAAACCCTTTACATTTAGTGTGGCTGTAGTTAGCTAGCTTGCAGTTAGCTTAGCTTGATCCCAGTGTACACTACATTTTACAAAGCCTGAAACCCTTTACATTTAGTGTGGCTGTAGTTAGCTAGCTTGCAGTTAGCTTAGCTTGATCCCAGTGTACACTACATTTTACATAGCCTGAAACCCTTTACATTTAGTGTGGCTGTAGTTAGCTAGCTTGCAGTTAGCTTAGCTTGATCCCAGTGTACACTACATTTCACAAAGCCTGAAACCCTTTACATTTAGTGTGGCTGTAGTTAGCTAGCTTGCAGTTAGCTTAGCTTGATCCCAGTGTACACTACATTTTACAAAGCCTGAAACCCTTTACATTTAGTGTGGCTGTAGTTAGCTAGCTTGCAGTTAGCTTAGCTTGATCCCAGTGTACACTACATTTTACATAGCCTGAAACCCTTTACATTTAGTGTGGCTGTAGTTAGCTAGCTTGCAGTTAGCTTAGCTTGATCCCAGTGTACACTACATTTTACAAAGCCTGAAACCCTTTACATTTAGTGTGGCTGTAGTTAGCTAGCTTGCAGTTAGCTTAGCTTGATCCCAGTGTACACTACATTTTACATAGCCTGAAACCCTTTACATTTAGTGTGGCTGTAGTTAGCTAGCTTGCAGTTAGCTTAGCTTGATCCCAGTGTACACTACATTTCACAAAGCCTGAAACTTCAAGCAGACAACACATGTTTTTATCCCAAATCCTTCATATGAAATGTAGTTGTGATTGTAAAAGCTGATGCATCATTAGCTTGTTACATGGCTAATTGTTCAATTTGACATTTATATCTCAGCAAATAAGCTATATTAGATTGCAATCATCATATAGTAACCGTATCTAGGAAAACCACAGTTCTGAAGACTGGGCCTAATATAGTGTATAAGAGGTCATACAAGAAGTTCTGTAGTGATTCCTATGTTGTTGATGTAAAGAATATTTGTTGTTCCTTGGTGCGTAATGAGGAGCAACCAGACACTGCATTAGACACATTTATGAAATTGCTTATCCCAGTTACTAATATGCATGCACCCATTAAGAAAATGACTGTAAAAACTGTTAAATCTCTGGATTGAGGAAATAAAAAAATTGTATGGTTGAGAGGGAGGCGACAAAAGTTTAGTCAGTTAAAAACAAATTCTTATTTACAATGACGGCCGACAGTCGATTTTTAAGAAAAAAAATAGATATTAGGTGAACAATAGATAAGAAAATAAATAAAAACAACAGTAAAAAGACAGTGAAAATAAGTTTCGAGGCTATAACAGTAGCGAGGGTATATACAGTAGAGAGGCTATATACAGTAGAGAGGCTATATACAGTAGAGAGGCTATATACAGTAGAGGGGCTATATACAGTAGAGAGGCTATATACAGTAGAGAGGCTATAGACAGTAGAGAGGCTATATACAGTAGAGAGGCTATATACAGTAGAGGGGCTATATACAGTAGAGAGGCTATATACAGTAGAGAGGCTATATACAGTAGAGGGGCTATATACAGTAGAGAGGCTATATACAGTAGAGGGGCTATATACAGTAGAGAGGCTATATACAGTAGAGAGGCTATATACAGTAGAGAGGCTATATACAGTAGAGAGGCTATATACAGGCACCAGTTAGTTGGGCAAATTGAGGTAGTATGTACATGTAGCCTATACTGTATAATAACAGGTAATATCAGATCCTACCTAGTACGGTTGAAGTCGGAAGTTTACATCCACTTCCGTTGTAGTCATTAAAACTAGTTTTTCAACCACTCCACACATTTCTTATTAACAAACTACAAACTATAGTTTTGGCAAGTCTGTTAGGACATCTACTTTGTGCATGACACAAGTAACTTTTCCAACAATTCTTTACATGGGACCACGCAGCCGCCATACCGCTCAGGAAGGAGACGCGTTCTGTCTCCTGGAGATGAAAGTACTTTGGTGCGAAAAGTGCAAATCAATCCCAGAACAACAGCAAAGGACCTTGTGAAGATGCTGGAGGAAACGGGTACAAAAGTATCTATATCCACAGTAAAACGAGTCCTATATCGACATAACCTGAAAGGCCGCTCAGCAAGGAAGAAGCCACTGCTCCAAAACCGCCATAAACTACATTTTTGGAGAAATGTCCTCTGGTCTGATGAAACAAAAATAGAACTGTTTGGTCATAATGACCATTGTTATGTTTGGAGGAAAAAGGGAGGAGCTTGCAAGCCGAAGAACACCATCCCAACTGTGAAGCACGGGGGTGGCAGCATCATGTTGTGGGGGTACTTTGCTGCAGGAGGGACTGGTACACTTCACAAAATAGATGGCATCATGAGGAGGAAAATTATGTGGATATATTGAAGCAACATCTCAAGACATCAGTCAGGAAGTTAAAGCTTGGGTCTTCCAAATGGACAATGACCCCAAGCATACTTCCAAAGTTGTGGCAAAATATCTTAAGGACAACACAGTCAAGGTATTGGAGTGGCCATCACAAAGCCCTGACCTCAATCCTATGGAAAATTGGTGGGCAGAACTGAAAAAGCATGTGCGAGCAAGGAGGCCTACAAACCTGACTCAGTTACACCAGCTCTGTCAGGAGGAATGGGCCAAAATTCACCCAACTTATCGTGGGAAGCTTGTGGAAGGCTACCCGAAACGTTTGACCCAAGTTAAACAATTTAAAGGCAATGCTACCAAATACTAATTGAGTGTATGTACATTTCTGACCCACTGGGAATGTGATGAAATAAATCATTCTCTCTACTATTATTCTGACATTTCACGTTCTTAAAATAAAGTGGTGATCCTCACTGACCTAAGACAGGGAATTTTTTACTAGAATCTAGAATTAAATGTCAGAAATTGTGAAAAACTGAGTTAAAATGTATTAGGCTAAGGTGTATGTAAACTTCTGACTTCAACTGTGTATATGTGTGTATATATATATATATATATATATATATACAGTGTTTTCAAAAAGTATTCAAACCCCTTGACTTTATCCACATTTTGTTAAGTTACGGCCTTATTCTAAAATGTATTAAATAAAAAAATGTCAATCAATCTACACACAAATCCCGATAATGACAGCGAAAACAGGTTTTTACATTTCTTGGGTAAATTTATTAAAGTATTCAGACCCTTTGCTCTGAGACTCAATTTTGCTCAGGTGCATCCTGTTTCCATTGATCATCCTTGAGATGTTTCTACAACTTGATTGGAGTCCACCTGTGGTAAATTCAATTGATTTGACATGATTGTAAAGGAACTGTCAGCGTTGTGTGTATAGGTGGCAGGGAAGTCAGGCGCAGGAGAATCAAACTGAGTGTAATGGAGTTATTTAATAATAATGAGCGAAACATACTCCAAACACTAAATGTAACAAATAACAAAATGGGTCCGAGGACCGTCGCGCACCAATACAAAAGATATACAACACTGAAATACAAACAATCTCTGACAAAAACATGAGGGGAAACAGAGGGTTAAATACACAACAGGTAATGAATGGGATTCAAACCAGGTGTGTAGGAAGACAAGACAAAACCAATGGAAAATGAAAAATGGATTAATGATGGCTAGAAGACCGGTGACGTCGACCGCCAAGCACCACCCGAACAAGGAGAGGCATCGACTTCGGCAGAACAAGGAGAGGCTTCGACTTCGGTAGAACAAGGAGAGGCTTCGGCAGAAGTCGTGACAGGAACACACCTGTCTATATAAAGGTCCCACAGTTAACACTGCATGTCAGAGCAAAAACCAAGCCATGAGGTAGAAGGAATTGTCCGTAGAGCTCAGAGACAGGATTGTGTCGAGGCACAGATCTGGGGAAGGGTACTAGAAAATGTCTGCAGCATTGAACGTCCCCAAGAACACAGTGGCCTCCATCATTCTTAAATGGAAGATGTTTGGAACCACTAGGACTCTTCCTAGAGTTGGTCGCCCGGCCAAACTGAGCAGTCGGGGAAGGGCCTTGGTCAGGGAGGTGACTAAGAACCTGATGGTCACTCTGACAGAGCTCCAGAGTTCCTCAGTGGAGATGGGAGAACCTTCCAGAAGGACAACCATCTCTGCAACACTCCACCAATTAGGCCTTCCTGGTAGAGTGGTCAGACAGAAGCCACTCCTCAGTAAAAGGCACATGACAGCCCGCTTGGAGTTTGCCAAAAGGCCCCTGAAGAATTTCAGACCATGAGACGCAAGATTCTCAGGCCAAAGATTGAACTCTTTGGCCTGAATGCCAAGCGGAGGAAACCTGGCACCATCCCTACGGTGAAGCATGGTGGTGGCAGAATCATGCTGTGGGGATGTTTTTCAGTGGTAGGGACTTGGAGACTAGTCAGGATCAAGTGAAAGATGAACGGATCAAAGTACAGAGAGATCCTTGATGAAAACCTGCTCCAGAGCGCTCAGGACCTCATCCAACCTGCCAGAACTTGAAAGGATCTGCAGAGAAGAATGGGAGAAACTCCCCAAATGCAGGTGTGCCAAGCTTGTAGCGTCATACCCAAGAAGACTCGAGGCTGTGATCGCTGCCAAAGGTACTTTAACAAAGTACTGAGTAAAGGGTCTGAATATTTATGTAAATGTAATATTTCGGGTTTTTTGCAAACTTTTCTAAAAACCTGTTTTTGCTTTGTCAATATGGGGTATTGTGTGTAGATTGATGAGGGGGAAAAATCAATGTAATAAATTTTACAATGAGGCTGTAAATTAACAAAATGTGCAAAAAGTCAAGGGGTCTGAATACTTTTCGAAGGCACTGTAGATGTGTATGGTTCTGTATATCACTTGGCTGTATGTATTTTCTAATATAGGCCTATTGTAAATGTGTGTTATTGTTGCTCCACCATCTTTATTGCATAAAGAAATACAAGTACAAACAACTTGAAGCTACATGTTATTTTGACAGACGTGTCCATTGATCAGCAATTGGTAAAACAAGACCTAGTTTGAAACACAAGTGCTTCTGAGCTGATGTCAATATTGCTAATCAATATAGGTAAGCTAATCAATCAAAATATATTCCAGTCACTCACGCTTATTTGTAAAGCTCTTTTTACATCAGCAGATGTCACAAAAGTGCTTATACAGAAACGCAGCCTAAAACCCCAAACAGGAAGAAATGCAGATGTAGAAGCACGGTGGCTAGGAAAAACTCCCTAGAAAGGACAAAACCTAGGAAGAAACCTAGAGAGGAACCAGGCTCTGAGGGGTGACCAGTCCTCTTCTGGCTGTACCGGTTGGAGATTATAACTGTGCATAGCCATTAAGGCCAGATTGTTCTTCAAGATGTTCAAACGTCCATAGACGACCAGCAGTGTCAAATAATAACCACAGTGGTTGTAGAGGGTGCAAAAGGTCAGTACCTCAGGAGTAAATGTCAGTTGGCTTTTCATAGCCAAGCATTCAGAGGTCGAGACAGCAGGTGCGGTAGAGAGAGAGAGTCAAAAACAGTAGGTCCAGGACAAGGTAGCACGTCCGGTGAACAGGTCAGGGTTCCATAGCCGCAGGTGGACTGGGGACAGCCAGGAGTCATCAGGCTAGGTAGTCCTGAGGCATGGTCCTAGGGCTCAGGTCCTCCGGGAGAGAGGGAAAGAGAGAGAATTAGAGGGAGCATACTTAAATTCACACATGACACCAGATAAGACAGGAGAATTACACCAGATATAACAGACTGACCCTAGCCCCTCCCCCAGCACATGGACTATTGCAGCATAGATACTGGAGGTTGATAAGGGGGGATCGTGGGACACTGTGACCCCGTCCGACAATACCCCTGGACAGGGCCAACCAGGCAGGATATAACTCCACCCACTATGCCAAAGCACAGCCCCCACACCACTAGAGGGATATCAACAGACCACCAACCTACTACCCTGAGACAAGGCTGAGTATAGCCCCTACACCACTAGAGGGATATCTACCACCCTACTACCCTGAGACAAGGCTGAGTATAGCCCCCACACCACTAGAGGGATATCAACCACCCTACTACCCTGATTCAAGGCTGAGTATAGCCCCCACACCACTAGAGGGATATCTATCACCCTACTTCCCTGAGACAAGGCTGAGTATAGCCCCCACACCACTAGAGGGATATCTACCACCCTACTACCCTGAGACAAGGCTGAGTATAGCCCCCACACCACTAGAGGGATATCAACCACCCTACTACCCTGATTCAAGGCTGAGTATAGCCCCCACACCACTAGAGGGATATCTATCACCCTACTTCCCTGAGACAAGGCTGAGTATAGTCCCCACACCACTAGAGGGATATCTACCACCCTACTAAAATTAGACAAGGCTGAGTATTGCCCCCACACCACTAGAGGGATATCTACCACCCTACTACCCTGAGACAAGGCTGAGTATAGCCCCCACACCACTAGAGGGATATCTACCACCCTACTACCCTGAGACAAGGCTGAGTATAGCCCCCACACCACTAGAGGGATATCTACCACCCTACTACCCTGAGACTAGGCTGAGTATTGCCCCCACACCACTAGAGGGATATCTACCACCCTACTACCCTGAGACAAGGCTGAGTATTGCCCCCACACCACTAGAGGGATATCTACCACCCTACTACCCTGAGATAAGGCTGAGTATAGCCCCCACACCACTAGAGGGATATCTACCACCCTACTACCCTGAGACAAGGCTGAGTATTGCCCCCACACCACTAGAGGGATATCTACCACCCTACTACCCTGAGACAAGGCTGAGTATAGCCCCCACACCACTAGAGGGATATCTACCACCCTACTACCCTGAGACAAGGCTGAGTATAGCCCCCACACCACTAGAGGGATATCTACCACCCTACTACCCTGAGACAAGGCTGAGAATAGCCCCCACACCACTAGAGGGATATCTACCACCCTACTACCCTGAGACAAGGCTGAGTATAGCCCCCACACCACTAGAGGGATATCTACCACCCTACTACCCTGAGACAAGGCTGAGTATAGCCCCCACACCACTAGAGGGATATCTACCACCCTACTACCCTGAGACAAGGCTGAGTATAGCCCCCACACCACTAGAGGGATATCTACCACCCTACTACCCTGAGACAAGGCTGAGTATAGCCCCCACACCACTAGAGGGATATCTACCACCCTACTACCCTGAGACAAGGCTGAGTATAGCCCCCACACCACTAGAGGGATATCTACCACCCTACTACCCTGAGACAAGGCTGAGTATAGCCCCCACACCACTAGAGGGATATCTACCACCCTACTACCCTGAGACAAGGCTGAGTATAGCCCCCACACCACTAGAGGGATATCTACCACCCTACTACCCTGAGACAAGGCTGAGTATAGCCCCCACACCACTAGAGGGATATCTACCACCCTACTACCCTGAGACAAGGCTGAGTATAGCCCCCACACCACTAGAGGGATATCTACCACCCTACTACCCTGAGACAAGGCTGAGTATAGCCCCCACACCACTAGAGGGATATCTACCACCCTACTACCCTGAGACAAGGCTGAGTATAGCCCCCACACCACTAGAGGGATATCTACCACCCTACTACCCTGAGACAAGGCTGAGTATAGCCCCCACACCACTAGAGTGATATCTATCACCCTACTACCCTGAGACAAGGCTGAGTATAGCCCCCACACCACTAGAGGGATATCTACCACCCTACTACCCTGATTCAAGGCTGAGTATAGCCCCCACACCACTAGAGGGATATCTATCACCCTACTACCCTGAGACAAGGCTGAGTATAGCCCCCACACCACTAGAGGGATATCTACCACCCTACTACCCTGAGACAAGGCTGAGTATAGCCTATTTGGAGCGTTTTGAGCGTTGGCTGGCTGCAAATGAAATCAAAGATGAAAAGAAAGCAGACGTATTTCTCAGTGTTTTGGGTCCCACTGAGTATGGATTGCTGAAAGGTCTCATTCAACCAATAAAAGCAGTGGAGGTGAACTATGCAGAACTGACTGAAACTCTTTCATGGAGAGCCTACTCTCATTGCAGAACGTTTCAGATTTTACCAACGTCACCAGAGTCAAGGGGAAACCGTGGCTGACTACATCCTTGCTTTGAAAAGCCTGGCAAGTACATGTGGGTTTGCACAATTTCTTGATGATGCTCTTCGAGACAAGTTTGTATGGGGTCTCACAGGTGAAGCATTTCACAGAAGGCTTCTGTCAGAGAAGGACCTGACCTTTAAGAAAGCCTGTGATATCGCACTTGGACTCGAGCTTGCCCACGGGATACTATTGAGCTATCGGGATATGCAGAACGTCAGAAAGGTGTTCACAAGGTCAGTGATGCACGGGGTGAAAAAGGCCAACAAAAGTCACACTTTTTCTCAGTCCCGTCCTCAAGGTTACACAAGAACAAAGCAGCCCACATCTCAAAGGTCTAAGCCAAGTTGCTACAGATGTAGGGGAGATAATCATCAGCACAGTGAATGTCGATTCCAAAATGAAAAGTGCCACAATTGTGGAAAGGTTGGACATTTACAGAAAGTGTGTAAAGCCTCAAAACGCACAGCAAGAGCGCACAAAGTGTCAGACGCAGCACAAGAAGAGGAAGGTACAACTGAAACAGTATTGGAACTGTTCACAGTGTACACAGCTCAACAACAAAAAGATGGAATCTATCTCAACATGGAGTTAGCGGGAAAACCAGTAAAAATGCAGCTGGACACCGGAGCGTCTGTATCTCTGGTTCCAGAGAGACACTACAAAGAAAAACTAAAAGGGTAACCCTCTTCAGCCTTTCTTCATACACTGGTGACACTATTCCTGTGTGCAGATCCAGGTACCAGTCCGGTATGAGGAAAAGGAGTGGATGCTACCGCTTGTCATTGTTAAAGGAGAAGAATCAGCCTTGCTAGGCAGAAACTGGCTTCAAAAGATCAAGTTGAACTGGGGAGATATCTTCAGTCTGAGAAATGACAAACTAGTGAGTCAAGCTACACTCACTAACATGCTGGAGAAGCACAAATAACTTTTCAAAGATGGCGACGGCGAAATACAAGACTTCACAGCAAAAGTCAGAGTGCAAGAAGGAACCAAGCCTATCTTTCACAAACCACGTCCAGTTCCCTATGCTCTTAAGGAAGCAGTAGAGAATGAACTGGACCGCCTACAGAAGAATAACATAATCACGAAAGTAGCGAGGAGCGACTGGGCCGCTCCGATCGTTGTAGAACCAAAGAAAGACAAGACCGTCAGAATGTGCGGTTGACTACAAGGTCACAGTAAATCGCTGCATACTACCAGAGGAATATCCACTACCAAATGCTGAAGATCTGTTTGCCACTCTAGCTGGTGGGAAGGTTTTCAGTAAGCTGGTTTTCATTCGCTTATCAGCAACTGAAGCTGGATCCGGAATCAGAACAGTATCTGACCATCAATACACACAAGGGGCTATTCAGAATCGCTTGGCCTACGAAATCTCGACAGCTCCAGCGATATTCCAACACACCATGGATCAGATGGTATACAGCACCCCTGCTCCGTACTCACCGCTTTCCGGGGCCGCTTCCCGGGGCCGCTTCCCGGGGCCGCTTCCCGGGGCCGCTTCCCGGGGCCGCTTCCCGGGGCCGCTTCCCGGGGCCGCTTCACGGACGACATCCTCGTGTCAGCACCAACCATTGGAGAGCACCTTATATCTCAGAGCTGAGGTCATTTTTGGGTCTCCTGAACTATTACGGAAAGTTTGTGGCAAACTTGTCCACATTGTTGCATCCGCTACCATGCAATAGTGACTCCGACAGTGAAGATGATAGAGCAGTCTTCCAGATCTCTCTCATTGACGAACTGCCTCAGACATAGTAGAGGAAACGAGGAAAGACCCAGTGCTTTCCAAAGTCTAGGACTTAACATTAGGCATTTTTGGCCAACCTTCGTCAATGACGATAATCTTCGTCCTTTCATCGACAAGAAAGACCAGTTGTAAACTGATCAAGGATGTGTTCTGTGGGGATATAATACAGACCAGGTCTATTATAATACAGGCTAGGTCTATTATAATACAGGCCAGGTTTATTATAATACAGGCCAGGTCTACAGAGCAGGTCTATTATATTACAGACCAGGTCTATTATAACACAGGTCAGGTCTATTATAATACAGACCAGGTAGATTATAATACCGGCCAGGTTTATTATAATACAGGTCATGTCTATTAAAATACAGGCCAGGTCTATTATAATACAGGACAGGTCAACAGGCCAGGTCTAGTATAATACAGGCCAGGTCTATTATAATACAAGCCATGTCTATTATAATACAGGTCAGGTCTACAGGTCAGTTATATTATTATACAGACCAGGTCTAAAAGAATACAGGCCATGTCTACTGGCCAGGTCTATTATAATACAGGCCAAGTCTATTATAATACAGGTCAGGTCTATTATAATACAGACCAGGTCTTGTATAATACAGGCCAGGTCTTGTATAATACAGGCCAGGTCTATTGTAATACAGGCCTGTTCTAATATAATACAGGCCAGGTCTATTATAATAAATTCCAGGTCTACAGGCCATGTCTATTATCCTACAGACCAGGTCTATTATAAAACAGGCCAGGTTTATTAAAATACAGACCTCTAGTATAATACAGGCCAGGTCTATTATAATACAGGCCAGGTCTATTATAATACAGGCCAGGTATATTATAATACAGACCAGGTCTATTATAAGACAGGAGAGGTCTATTATAATACAGGAGAGGTCTATTATAATACAGACCAGGTCTAGTATAATACAGGCCAGGTCTATTATAATACAGGTCAGGTCTACAGGTCAGGTATATTATTATACAGGCCAGGTCTATTGTAATACAGACCAGGTCTACTGGCCAGGTCTATTATAAATCAGGCCAAGTCTGTTATAATACAGGCCAGGTCTATTATAATACAGACCAGGTAAATTATAATACCGGACAGGTTTATTATAATACAGGCCAGTTCTATTATAATACAGGCCAGGTATATTATAATACAGGCCAGGTATATTATAATACAGGTCAGGTCTATTATAATACAGGAGAGGTCTATTAAAATATAAGGCCGGGTCTATTATAATACAGGTCAGGTATATTATAATACAGGTCAGGTCTATTATAATATAGGCCAGGTCTATTATAATACAGGTCAGGTCTATTATAATACAGGTCAGGTCTATTATAATACAGGTCAGGTCTACAGGCCAAGTCTATTATTATACAGGCCAGGTCTATTATAATACAGGCCAGGTATATTATAATACAGGTCAGGTCTATTATAATATAGGCCAGGTCTATTATAATACAGGCCAGGTCTAGTATAATACAGGTCAGGTCTTTTATAATACAGACCAGGTCTATTATAATACAGACCAGGTCTATTATAATACATGAGGGGTCTATTATAATACAGGTCAGGTCGTTTATAATACAGGCCAGGTCTATTATAATACAGGTCAGGTCTATTATAATACAGGTCAGGTCTATTATAATACAGGTCAGGTCTATTATAATATAGGTCAGGTCTATTATAATACAGGTCAGGTCTATTATAATACAGGTCAGGTCTATTATAATACAGGTCAGGTCTTTTATAATACAGATCAGGTCTATTACAATATAGGCCAGGTCTATTATAATACATGTCAGGTCTATTATAATACAGGTCAGGTATATTATAATACAGGTCAGGTCTATTATAATATAGGCCAGGTCTATTATAATACAGGTCAGGTCTATTATAATACAGGTCAGGTCTTTTATAATACAGGTCAGGTATATTATAATACAGGTCAGGTCTATTATAATATAGGCCAGGTCTATTATAATACAGGTCAGGTCTATTATAATACAGGTCAGGTCTATTATAATATAGGCCAGGTCTAGTATAATACAGGTCAGGTCTTTTATAATACAGACCAGGTCTATTATAATACAGGCCAGGTCTATTATAATACATGCCAGGTCTACAGGTCAGGTATATTATTATACAGGCCAGATCTATTATAATACATACCAGGTCTATTATAATACAGGCCAAGTCTATTATAATACAGATCAGGTCTACAGGCCAGATCTAGTATAATAAAGGCCAGGTCTATTATAATACATGCCAGGTCTACAGGTCAGGTATATTATTATACAGGCCAGGTCTATTATAATACATGTCAGGTCTATTATAATACAGGCCAGGTCTATTAAAATACAGGACAGGTCAACAGGCCAGGTCTATTATAATACAGACCAGGTAAATTATAATACCGCCCAGGTTTATTATAATACAGGTCATGTCTATTAAAATACAGGCCAGGTCTATTAAAATACAGGACAGGTCAACAGGCCAGGTCTAGTATAATACACGCCAGGTCTATTATAATACAAGCCATGTCTATTATAATACAGGTCAGGTCTACAGGTCAGTTATATTATTATACAGACCAGGTCTAAAAGAATACAGGCCATGTCTACAGGCCAGGTCTATTATAATACAGGTCAGGTCTACAGGTCAGGTATATTATTATACAGACCAGGTCTATTATAATACAGGCCAAGTCTATTATAATACAGGCCAGGTCTACAGGTTTGGTATATTATTATACAGGCCAGGTCTATTATAATACAGACCAGGTCTACTGGCCAGGTCTAGTATAATACAGGTCAGGTCTATTATAATACAGGCCTGTTCTAATATAATACAGGCCAGGTCTATTATAATAAATTCCAGGTCTACAGGCCATGTCTATTATCCTACAGACCAGGTCTATTATAAAACAGGCCAGGTTTATTAAAATACAGACCTCTAGTATAATACAGGCCAGGTATATTATAATACAGGCCAGGTCTATTATATTAGATACAAGGTCTATTATAATACAGACCAGGTCTATTATAATACAGACCAAGTCTATTATAATAAATTCCAGGTCTACAGGTCAGGTCTATTATAATACAGCCCAGGTCTATTATAAAACAGGCCAGGTATATTATAATACAGACCAGGTCTATTATAAAACAGGCCAGGTCTATTATAATACAGACCAGGTCTATTATAATACAGGCCAGGTCTATTATAAAACAGGCCAGGTCTATTATAATACAGACCAGGTCTATTATTATACAGGCCAGGTCTATTATAATACAGACCAGGTCTATTATAATACAGGCCAGGTCTATTATAATACAGACCAGGTCTACAGGCCAGGTCTATTATAATACAGGTCAGGTCTATTATAATACAGGCCAGGTCTATTATAATACAGGTCAGGTCTATCATAATACAGGCCAGGTCTATTATAAAACAGGCCAGGTCTATTATAATACAGACCAGGTCTATTATAATACAGGCCAGGTCTATTATAAAACAGGCCAGGTCTATTATAATACAGACCAGGTCTATTATTATACAGGCCAGGTCTATTATAATACAGACCAGGTCTATTATAATACAGGCCAGGTCTATTATAATACAGACCAGGTCTATTATAATACAGGCCAGGTATATTATAATACAGGTCAGGTCTACAGGCCAGGTCTATTATAATACAGGCCAAGTCTATTATAATACAGGCCAGGTCTACAGGCCAGGTCTATTATAATACAGGCCAGGTCTATTATAATACAGACCAGGTCTAGTATAATAGAGGCCAGGTCTATTGTAATACAGGCCAGGTCTATTATAATACAGGACAGGTCTATTATAATACAGGCCAGGTCTATTATAATACAGGTCAGGTCTATTATAATACAGGACAGGTCTATTATAATACAGACCAGGTCTATTATAATACAGGACAGGTCTATTGTAATACAGGCCAGGTCTATTATAATACAGGACAGGTCTATTATAATACAGGTCAGGTCTATTATAATACAGGTCAGGTATATTATAATACAGACCAGGTCTATTATAATACAAGCCATGTCTATTATTATAATGCAGGCCAGGTCTATTATAATACAGGTCATGTCTATTATTATAAAGGCCAGGTCTACAGGCCAGGACTGTTATTATACAGGTCAGGTCTATTATAATGCAGGCCAGGTCTAATATAATACAGGCCAGGTCTATTATAATACAGGCCAGGTCTATTATAATACAGGCCAGGTCTATTAGAATACAGGCCAGGTCTAATATAATACAGGCCAGGTCTATTATAATACAGATCAGGTCTATTATAATACAGGCCAAGTCTATTATAATACAGGTCAGGTCTATTATAATATAGGCCAGGTCTATTATAATACAGGTCAGGTCTATTATAATACAGGTCAGGTCTATTATAATATAGGCCAGGTCTAGTATAATACAGGTCAGGTCTTTTATAATACAGACCAGGTCTATTATAATACAGGCCAGGTCTATTATAATACATGCCAGGTCTACAGGTCAGGTATATTATTATACAGGCCAGATCTATTATAATACATACCAGGTCTATTATAATACAGGCCAAGTCTATTATAATACAGATCAGGTCTAAAGGCCAGATCTAGTATAATAAAGGCCAGGTCTATTATAATACATGCCAGGTCTACAGGTCAGGTATATTATTATACAGGCCAGGTCTATTATAATACATGTCAGGTCTATTATAATACAGGCCAGGTCTATTAAAATACAGGACAGGTCAACAGGCCAGGTCTATTATAATACAGACCAGGTAAATTATAATACCGCCCAGGTTTATTATAATACAGGTCATGTCTATTAAAATACAGGCCAGGTCTATTAAAATACAGGACAGGTCAACAGGCCAGGTCTAGTATAATACACACCAGGTCTATTATAATACAAGCCATGTCTATTATAATACAGGTCAGGTCTACAGGTCAGTTATATTATTATACAGACCAGGTCTAAAAGAATACAGGCCATGTCTACAGGCCAGGTCTATTATAATACAGGTCAGGTCTACAGGTCAGGTATATTATTATACAGACCAGGTCTATTATAATACAGGCCAAGTCTATTATAATACAGGCCAGGTCTACAGGTCTGGTATATTATTATACAGGCCAGGTCTATTATAATACAGACCAGGTCTACTGGCCAGGTCTAGTATAATACAGGTCAGGTCTATTATAATACAGGCCTGTTCTAATATAATACAGGCCAGGTCTTGTATAATACAGGCCAGGTCTATTGTAATACAGGCCTGTTCTAATATAATACAGGCCAGGTCTATTATAATAAATTCCAGGTCTACAGGCCATGTCTATTATCCTACAGACCAGGTCTATTATAAAACAGGCCAGGTTTATTAAAATACAGACCTCTAGTATAATACAGGCCAGGTATATTATAATACAGGCCAGGTCTATTATATTAGATACAAGGTCTATTATAATACAGACCAGGTCTATTATAATACAGACCAAGTCTATTATAATAAATTCCAGGTCTACAGGTCAGGTCTATTATAATACAGCCCAGGTCTATTATAAAACAGGCCAGGTATATTATAATACAGACCAGGTCTATTATAAAACAGGCCAGGTCTATTATAATACAGACCAGGTCTATTATAATACAGGCCAGGTCTATTATAAAACAGGCCAGGTCTATTATAATACAGACCAGGTCTATTATTATACAGGCCAGGTCTATTATAATACAGACCAGGTCTATTATAATACAGGCCAGGTCTATTATAATACAGACATGGTCTACAGGCCAGGTCTATTATAATACAGGTCAGGTCTATTATAATACAGGCCAGGTCTATTATAATACAGGTCAGGTCTATCATAATACAGGCCAGGTCTATTATAAAACAGGCCAGGTCTATTATAATACAGACCAGGTCTATTATAATACAGGCCAGGTCTATTATAAAACAGGCCAGGTCTATTATAATACAGACCAGGTCTATTATTATACAGGCCAGGTCTATTATAATACAGACCAGGTCTATTATAATACAGGCCAGGTCTATTATAATACAGACCAGGTCTATTATAATACAGGCCAGGTATATTATAATACAGGTCAGGTCTACAGGCCAGGTCTATTATAATACAGGCCAAGTCTATTATAATACAGGCCAGGTCTACAGGCCAGGTCTATTATAATACAGGCCAGGTCTATTATAATACAGACCAGGTCTAGTATAATAGAGGCCAGGTCTATTGTAATACAGGCCAGGTCTATTATAATACAGGACAGGTCTATTATAATACAGGCCAGGTCTATTATAATACAGGTCAGGTCTATTATAATACAGGACAGGTCTATTATAATACAGACCAGGTCTATTATAATACAGGACAGGTCTATTGTAATACAGGCCAGGTCTATTATAATACAGGACAGGTCTATTATAATACAGGTCAGGTCTATTATAATACAGGTCAGGTATATTATAATACAGACCAGGTCTATTATAATACAAGCCATGTCTATTATTATAATGCAGGCCAGGTCTATTATAATACGGGTCATGTCTATTATTATAAAGGCCAGGTCTACAGGCCAGGACTGTTATTATACAGGTCAGGTCTATTATAATGCAGGCCAGGTCTAATATAATACAGGCCAGGTCTATTATAATACAGGCCAGGTCTATTATAATACAGGCCAGGTCTATTATAATACAGGCCAGGTCTAATATAATACAGGCCAGGTCTATTATAATACAGATCAGGTCTATTATAATACAGGCCAAGTCTATTATAATACAGGCCTGGTCTACAGACCAGGTCTATTATAATACAGGCCATGTCTATTATTATACAGGCCATATCTACAGGCCAGGTCTATTATAATACAGGCCAGGTCTAGTATAATACAGGTCAGATCTATTATAATGCAGGCCAGGTCTAGTATAATAGAGAACAGGTCTATTGTAATACAGGCCAGGTCTACAGGCAGGTCGAATATAATACAGGCCAGGTCTGTTATAATAGAGGTCAAGTCTATTATAATACAGGTCAAGTCTATTATAATACAGGCCAGGTCTAATATAATATAGGCCAGGTCTGTTATAATACAGGTCAAGTCTATTATAATACAGGCCAGGTCTAATATAATACAGGCCAGGTCTGTTATAATAGAGGTCAAGTCTATTATAATACAGGCCAGGTCTGTTATAATACAGGCCAGTTATATTATAATACAGACAAGGACTATTATAATACAGGCCATGTCTATTATTATACAGGCCAGGTCTACATGCCAGGTCTATTATAATATAGGCCAGGTCTAGTATAATACAGGTCAGGAATATTATAATGCAGGCCAGGATTGATATAATATAGGCCAGGTCTATTATAATACAGGCCAGGTCTAGTATAATACAGGTCAGATCTATTATAATGCAGGCCAGGTCTAATATAATACAGACCTGGTATTTTATAATACAGGCCATGTCTATTATTATACAGGCCAGGTCTATTATAATACAGGTCAGGTCTATTATAATGCAGGCCAGGTCTAATATAATACAGGCCAGGTCTAATATAATACAGACCAGGTCTATTATAAAACAGGCCAGGTCTATTATAATACAGACCAGGTCTATTATTATACAGGCCAGGTCTATTATAATACAGACCAGGTCTATTATAATACAGGCCAGGTATATTATAATACAGGTCAGGTCTACAGGCCAGGTCTATTATAATACAGGCCAAGTCTATTATAATACAGGCCAGGTCTATTATAATACAGGTCAGGTCTAATATAATACAGCACAGGTCTATTATAATACAGGCCAGGTCTATTATAATACAGGCCAGGTCTATTATAATACAGGTCAGGTCTAATATAATACAGACCAGGTCTATTATAAAACAGGCCAGGTCTATTATAATACAGACCAGGTCTATTATTATACAGGCCAGGTCTATTATAATACAGACCAGGTCTATTATAATACAGGCCAGGTATATTATAATACAGGTCAGGTCTACAGACCAGGTCTATTATTATACAGGCCAGGTCTATTATAATACAGACCAGGTCTATTATAATACAGGCCAGGTATATTATAATACAGGCCAGGTCTACAGGTTTGGTATATTATTATACAGGCCAGGTCTATTATAATACAGACCAGGTCTACTGGCCAGGTCTAGTATAATACAGGTCAGGTCTATTATAATACAGGCCTGTTCTAATATAATACAGGCCAGGTCTATTATAATAAATTCCAGGTCTACAGGCCATGTCTATTATCCTACAGACCAGGTCTATTATAAAACAGGCCAGGTTTATTAAAATACAGACCTCTAGTATAATACAGGCCAGGTATATTATAATACAGGCCAGGTCTATTATATTAGATACAAGGTCTATTATAATACAGACCAGGTCTATTATAATACAGACCAAGTCTATTATAATAAATTCCAGGTCTACAGGTCAGGTCTATTATAATACAGCCCAGGTCTATTATAAAACAGGCCAGGTATATTATAATACAGACCAGGTCTATTATAAAACAGGCCAGGTCTATTATAATACAGACCAGGTCTATTATAATACAGGCCAGGTCTATTATAAAACAGGCCAGGTCTATTATAATACAGACCAGGTCTATTATTATACAGGCCAGGTCTATTATAATACAGACCAGGTCTATTATAATACAGGCCAGGTCTATTATAATACAGACCAGGTCTACAGGCCAGGTCTATTATAATACAGGTCAGGTCTATTATAATACAGGCCAGGTCTATTATAATACAGGTCAGGTCTATCATAATACAGGCCAGGTCTATTATAAAACAGGCCAGGTCTATTATAATACAGACCAGGTCTATTATAATACAGGCCAGGTCTATTATAAAACAGGCCAGGTCTATTATAATACAGACCAGGTCTATTATTATACAGGCCAGGTCTATTATAATACAGACCAGGTCTATTATAATACAGGCCAGGTCTATTATAATACAGACCAGGTCTATTATAATACAGGCCAGGTATATTATAATACAGGTCAGGTCTACAGGCCAGGTCTATTATAATACAGGCCAAGTCTATTATAATACAGGCCAGGTCTACAGGCCAGGTCTATTATAATACAGGCCAGGTCTATTATAATACAGACCAGGTCTAGTATAATAGAGGCCAGGTCTATTGTAATACAGGCCAGGTCTATTATAATACAGGACAGGTCTATTATAATACAGGCCAGGTCTATTATAATACAGGTCAGGTCTATTATAATACAGGACAGGTCTATTATAATACAGACCAGGTCTATTATAATACAGGACAGGTCTATTGTAATACAGGCCAGGTCTATTATAATACAGGACAGGTCTATTATAATACAGGTCAGGTCTATTATAATACAGGTCAGGTATATTATAATACAGACCAGGTCTATTATAATACAAGCCATGTCTATTATTATAATGCAGGCCAGGTCTATTATAATACAGGTCATGTCTATTATTATAAAGGCCAGGTCTACAGGCCAGGACTGTTATTATACAGGTCAGGTCTATTATAATGCAGGCCAGGTCTAATATAATACAGGCCAGGTCTATTATAATACAGGCCAGGTCTATTATAATACAGGCCAGGTCTATTATAATACAGGCCAGGTCTAATATAATACAGGCCAGGTCTATTATAATACAGATCAGGTCTATTATAATACAGGCCAAGTCTATTATAATACAGGTCAGGTCTATTATAATATAGGCCAGGTCTATTATAATACAGGTCAGGTCTATTATAATACAGGTCAGGTCTATTATAATATAGGCCAGGTCTAGTATAATACAGGTCAGGTCTTTTATAATACAGACCAGGTCTATTATAATACAGGCCAGGTCTATTATAATACATGCCAGGTCTACAGGTCAGGTATATTATTATACAGGCCAGATCTATTATAATACATACCAGGTCTATTATAATACAGGCCAAGTCTATTATAATACAGATCAGGTCTAAAGGCCAGATCTAGTATAATAAAGGCCAGGTCTATTATAATACATGCCAGGTCTACAGGTCAGGTATATTATTATACAGGCCAGGTCTATTATAATACATGTCAGGTCTATTATAATACAGGCCAGGTCTATTAAAATACAGGACAGGTCAACAGGCCAGGTCTATTATAATACAGACCAGGTAAATTATAATACCGCCCAGGTTTATTATAATACAGGTCATGTCTATTAAAATACAGGCCAGGTCTATTAAAATACAGGACAGGTCAACAGGCCAGGTCTAGTATAATACACACCAGGTCTATTATAATACAAGCCATGTCTATTATAATACAGGTCAGGTCTACAGGTCAGTTATATTATTATACAGACCAGGTCTAAAAGAATACAGGCCATGTCTACAGGCCAGGTCTATTATAATACAGGTCAGGTCTACAGGTCAGGTATATTATTATACAGACCAGGTCTATTATAATACAGGCCAAGTCTATTATAATACAGGCCAGGTCTACAGGTCTGGTATATTATTATACAGGCCAGGTCTATTATAATACAGACCAGGTCTACTGGCCAGGTCTAGTATAATACAGGTCAGGTCTATTATAATACAGGCCTGTTCTAATATAATACAGGCCAGGTCTTGTATAATACAGGCCAGGTCTATTGTAATACAGGCCTGTTCTAATATAATACAGGCCAGGTCTATTATAATAAATTCCAGGTCTACAGGCCATGTCTATTATCCTACAGACCAGGTCTATTATAAAACAGGCCAGGTTTATTAAAATACAGACCTCTAGTATAATACAGGCCAGGTATATTATAATACAGGCCAGGTCTATTATATTAGATACAAGGTCTATTATAATACAGACCAGGTCTATTATAATACAGACCAAGTCTATTATAATAAATTCCAGGTCTACAGGTCAGGTCTATTATAATACAGCCCAGGTCTATTATAAAACAGGCCAGGTATATTATAATACAGACCAGGTCTATTATAAAACAGGCCAGGTCTATTATAATACAGACCAGGTCTATTATAATACAGGCCAGGTCTATTATAAAACAGGCCAGGTCTATTATAATACAGACCAGGTCTATTATTATACAGGCCAGGTCTATTATAATACAGACCAGGTCTATTATAATACAGGCCAGGTCTATTATAATACAGACATGGTCTACAGGCCAGGTCTATTATAATACAGGTCAGGTCTATTATAATACAGGCCAGGTCTATTATAATACAGGTCAGGTCTATCATAATACAGGCCAGGTCTATTATAAAACAGGCCAGGTCTATTATAATACAGACCAGGTCTATTATAATACAGGCCAGGTCTATTATAAAACAGGCCAGGTCTATTATAATACAGACCAGGTCTATTATTATACAGGCCAGGTCTATTATAATACAGACCAGGTCTATTATAATACAGGCCAGGTCTATTATAATACAGACCAGGTCTATTATAATACAGGCCAGGTATATTATAATACAGGTCAGGTCTACAGGCCAGGTCTATTATAATACAGGCCAAGTCTATTATAATACAGGCCAGGTCTACAGGCCAGGTCTATTATAATACAGGCCAGGTCTATTATAATACAGACCAGGTCTAGTATAATAGAGGCCAGGTCTATTGTAATACAGGCCAGGTCTATTATAATACAGGACAGGTCTATTATAATACAGGCCAGGTCTATTATAATACAGGTCAGGTCTATTATAATACAGGACAGGTCTATTATAATACAGACCAGGTCTATTATAATACAGGACAGGTCTATTGTAATACAGGCCAGGTCTATTATAATACAGGACAGGTCTATTATAATACAGGTCAGGTCTATTATAATACAGGTCAGGTATATTATAATACAGACCAGGTCTATTATAATACAAGCCATGTCTATTATTATAATGCAGGCCAGGTCTATTATAATACGGGTCATGTCTATTATTATAAAGGCCAGGTCTACAGGCCAGGACTGTTATTATACAGGTCAGGTCTATTATAATGCAGGCCAGGTCTAATATAATACAGGCCAGGTCTATTATAATACAGGCCAGGTCTATTATAATACAGGCCAGGTCTATTATAATACAGGCCAGGTCTAATATAATACAGGCCAGGTCTATTATAATACAGATCAGGTCTATTATAATACAGGCCAAGTCTATTATAATACAGGCCTGGTCTACAGACCAGGTCTATTATAATACAGGCCATGTCTATTATTATACAGGCCATATCTACAGGCCAGGTCTATTATAATACAGGCCAGGTCTAGTATAATACAGGTCAGATCTATTATAATGCAGGCCAGGTCTAGTATAATAGAGAACAGGTCTATTGTAATACAGGCCAGGTCTACAGGCAGGTCGAATATAATACAGGCCAGGTCTGTTATAATAGAGGTCAAGTCTATTATAATACAGGTCAAGTCTATTATAATACAGGCCAGGTCTAATATAATATAGGCCAGGTCTGTTATAATACAGGTCAAGTCTATTATAATACAGGCCAGGTCTAATATAATACAGGCCAGGTCTGTTATAATAGAGGTCAAGTCTATTATAATACAGGCCAGGTCTGTTATAATACAGGCCAGTTATATTATAATACAGACAAGGACTATTATAATACAGGCCATGTCTATTATTATACAGGCCAGGTCTACATGCCAGGTCTATTATAATATAGGCCAGGTCTAGTATAATACAGGTCAGGAATATTATAATGCAGGCCAGGATTGATATAATATAGGCCAGGTCTATTATAATACAGGCCAGGTCTAGTATAATACAGGTCAGATCTATTATAATGCAGGCCAGGTCTAATATAATACAGACCTGGTATTTTATAATACAGGCCATGTCTATTATTATACAGGCCAGGTCTATTATAATACAGGTCAGGTCTATTATAATGCAGGCCAGGTCTAATATAATACAGGCCAGGTCTAATATAATACAGACCAGGTCTATTATAAAACAGGCCAGGTCTATTATAATACAGACCAGGTCTATTATTATACAGGCCAGGTCTATTATAATACAGACCAGGTCTATTATAATACAGGCCAGGTATATTATAATACAGGTCAGGTCTACAGGCCAGGTCTATTATAATACAGGCCAAGTCTATTATAATACAGGCCAGGTCTATTATAATACAGGTCAGGTCTAATATAATACAGCACAGGTCTATTATAATACAGGCCAGGTCTATTATAATACAGGCCAGGTCTATTATAATACAGGTCAGGTCTAATATAATACAGACCAGGTCTATTATAAAACAGGCCAGGTCTATTATAATACAGACCAGGTCTATTATTATACAGGCCAGGTCTATTATAATACAGACCAGGTCTATTATAATACAGGCCAGGTATATTATAATACAGGTCAGGTCTACAGGCCAGGTCTATTATAATACAGGCCAAGTCTATTATAATACAGGCCAGGTCTATTATAATACAGGTCAGGTCTAATATAATACAGCACAGGTCTATTATAATACAGGCCAGGTATATTATAATACAGGTCAGGTCTATCATAATACAGGCCAGGTCTATTATAATACAGGTCAGGTCTACAGGCCAGGTCTATTATAATACAGGTCAGGTCTATTATAATACAGGCCAGGTCTATTATAATACAGGTCAGGCCTATCATAATACAGGCCAGGTCTATTATAATACAGACCAGGTCTATTATAATACAGGCCAGGTCTATTATAAAACAGGCCAGGTCTATTATAATACAGACCAGGTCTATTATAATACAGGCCAGGTCTATTATAAAACAGGCCAGGTCTATTATAATACAGACCAGGTCTATTATTATACAGGCCAGGTCTATTATAATACAGACCAGGTCTATTATAATACAGGCCAGGTCTATTATAATACAGACCAGGTCTATTATAATACAGGCCAGGTATATTATAATACAGGTCAGGTCTACAGGCCAGGTCTATTATAATACAGGCCAAGTCTATTATAATACAGGCCAGGTCTACAGGCCAGGTCTATTATAATACAGGCCAGGTCTATTATAATACAGACCAGGTCTAGTATAATAGATGCCAGGTCTATTGTAATACAGGCCAGGTCTATTATAATACAGGACAGGTCTATTATAATACAGGCCAGGTCTATTATAATACAGGTCAGGTCTATTATAATACAGGACAGGTCTATTATAATACAGACCAGGTCTATTATAATACAGGACAGGTCTATTGTAATACAGGCCAGGTCTATTATAATACAGGACAGGTCTATTATAATACAGGTCAGGTCTATTATAATACAGGTCAGGTATATTATAATACAGACCAGGTCTATTATAATACAGGTCAGGTCTACAGGCCAGGTCTATTATAATACAGGCCAGGTCTATTATAATAAATTCCAGGTCTACAGGCCATGTCTATTATCCTACAGACCAGGTCTATTATAAAACAGGCCAGGTTTATTAAAATACAGACCTCTAGTATAATACAGGCCAGGTATATTATAATACAGACCAGGTCTATTATAATAAATTCCAGGTCTACAGGTCAGGTCTATTATAATACAGCCCAGGTCTATTATAAAACAGGCCAGGTCTATTATAATACAGGCCAGGTATACAGGCCAGGTCAGTATAATACAGACGAGGTCTATTATAATACAGGCCAGGTATATTATAATACAGACCAGGTCTATTATATTAGATACAAGGTCTATTATAATACAGACCAGGTCTATTATAATACTGGCCAGGTCTATTATAATACAGATCAGGTCTACAGGTCAGGTATATTATTATACAGGCCAGGTCTATTGTAATACAGACCAGGTCTACTGGCCAGGTCTATTATAAATCAGGCCAAGTCTGTTATAATACAGGCCAGGTATATTATAATACAGACCAGGTAAATTATAATACCGGACAGGTTTATTATAATACAGGCCAGTTCTATTATAATACAGGCCAGGTATATTATAATACAGGTCAGGTCTACAGGCCGGGTCTATTATAATACAGGTCAGGTCTATTATAATACAGGTCAGGTCTATTATAATACAGGTCAGGTCTATTATAATACAGGCCAGGTATATTATAATACAGGTCAGGTCTATCATAATACAGGCCAGGTCTATTATAATACAGGTCAGGTCTACAGGCCAGGTCTATTATAATACAGGTCAGGTCTATTATAATACAGGCCAGGTCTATTATAATACAGGTCAGGTCTATCATAATACAGGCCAGGTCTATTATAATACAGACCAGGTCTATTATAATACAGGCCAGGTCTATTATAAAACAGGCCAGGTCTATTATAATACAGACCAGGTCTATTATAATACAGGCCAGGTCTATTATAAAACAGGCCAGGTCTATTATAATACAGACCAGGTCTATTATTATACAGGCCAGGTCTATTATAATACAGACCAGGTCTATTATAATACAGGCCAGGTCTATTATAATACAGACCAGGTCTATTATAATACAGGCCAGGTATATTATAATACAGGTCAGGTCTACAGGCCAGGTCTATTATAATACAGGCCAAGTCTATTATAATACAGGCCAGGTCTACAGGCCAGGTCTATTATAATACAGGCCAGGTCTATTATAATACAGACCAGGTCTAGTATAATAGAGGCCAGGTCTATTGTAATACAGGCCAGGTCTATTATAATACAGGACAGGTCTATTATAATACAGGCCAGGTCTATTATAATACAGGTCAGGTCTATTATAATACAGGACAGGTCTATTATAATATAGACCAGGTCTATTATAATACAGGACAGGTCTATTGTAATACAGGCCAGGTCTATTATAATACAGGACAGGTCTATTATAATACAGGTCAGGTCTATTATAATACAGGTCAGGTATATTATAATACAGACCAGGTCTATTATAATACAAGCCATGTCTATTATTATAATGCAGGCCAGGTCTATTATAATACAGGTCATGTCTATTATTATGAAGGCCAGGTCTACAGGCCAGGACTATTATTATACAGGTCAGGTCTATTATAATGCAGGCCAGGTCTAATATAATACAGGCCAGGTCTATTATAATACAGGCCAGGTCTATTATAATACAGGCCAGGTCTATTATAATACAGGCCAGGTCTAATATAATACAGGCCAGGTCTATTATAATACAGACCAGGTCTATTATAATACAGGTCAGGTCTACAGGCCAGGTCTATTATAATACAGGTCAGGTCTATTATAATACAGGCCAGGTCTATTATAATACAGGTCAGGTCTATCATAATACAGGCCAGGTCTATTATAATACAGACCAGGTCTATTATAATACAGGCCAAGTCTATTATAATACAGGCCTGGTCTACAGACCAGGTCTATTATAATACAGGCCATGTCTATTATTATACAGGCCATATCTACAGGCCAGGTCTATTATAATACAGGCCAGGTCTAGTATAATACAGGTCAGATCTATTATAATGCAGGCCAGGTCTAGTATAATAGAGAACAGGTCTATTGTAATACAGGCCAGGTCTACAGGCAGGTCGAATATAATACAGGCCAGGTCTGTTATAATAGAGGTCAAGTCTATTATAATACAGGTCAAGTCTATTATAATACAGGCCAGGTCTAATATAATACAGGCCAGGTCTGTTATAATACAGGTCAAGTCTATTATAATACAGGCCAGGTCTAATATAATACAGGCCAGGTCTGTTATAATAGAGGTCAAGTCTATTATAATACAGGCCAGGTCTGTTATAATACAGGCCAGTTATATTATAATACAGACAAGGACTATTATAATACAGGCCATGTCTATTATTATACAGGCCAGGTCTACATGCCAGGTCTATTATAATATAGGCCAGGTCTAGTATAATACAGGTCAGGAATATTATAATGCAGGCCAGGATTGATATAATATAGGCCAGGTCTATTATAATACAGGCCAGGTCTAGTATAATACAGGTCAGATCTATTATAATGCAGGCCAGGTCTAATATAATACAGACCTGGTATTTTATAATACAGGCCATGTCTATTATTATACAGGCCAGGTCTATTATAATACAGGTCAGGTCTATTATAATGCAGGCCAGGTCTAATATAATACAGGCCAGGTCTAATATAATACAGACCAGGTCTATTATAAAACAGGCCAGGTCTATTATAATACAGACCAGGTCTATTATTATACAGGCCAGGTCTATTATAATACAGACCAGGTCTATTATAATACAGGCCAGGTATATTATAATACAGGTCAGGTCTACAGGCCAGGTCTATTATAATACAGGCCAAGTCTATTATAATACAGGCCAGGTCTAGTATTATAGAGAACAGGTCTATTGTAATACAGGCCAGGTCTACAGGCAGGTCGAATATAATACAGGCCAGGTCTGTTATAATAGAGGTCAAGTCTATTATAATACAGGTCAAGTCTATTATAATACAGGCCAGGTCTAATATAATACAGGCCAGGTCTGTTATAATACAGGTCAAGTCTATTATAATACAGGCCAGGTCTAATATAATACAGGCCAGGTCTGTTATAATAGAGGTCAAGTCTATTATAATACAGGCCAGGTCTGTTATAATACAGGCCAGTTATATTATAATACAGACAAGGACTATTATAATACAGGCCATGTCTATTATTATACAGGCCAGGTCTACATGCCAGGTCTATTATAATATAGGCCAGGTCTAGTATAATACAGGTCAGGAATATTATAATGCAGGCCAGGATTGATATAATATAGGCCAGGTCTATTATAATACAGGCCAGGTCTAGTATAATACAGGTCAGATCTATTATAATGCAGGCCAGGTCTAATATAATACAGACCTGGTATTTTATAATACAGGCCATGTCTATTATTATACAGGCCAGGTCTATTATAATACAGGTCAGGTCTATTATAATGCAGGCCAGGTCTAATATAATACAGGCCAGGTCTAATATAATACAGACCAGGTCTATTATAAAACAGGCCAGGTCTATTATAATACAGACCAGGTCTATTATTATACAGGCCAGGTCTATTATAATACAGACCAGGTCTATTATAATACAGGCCAGGTATATTATAATACAGGTCAGGTCTACAGGCCAGGTCTATTATAATACAGGCCAAGTCTATTATAATACAGGCCAGGTCTATTATAATACAGGTCAGGTCTAATATAATACAGCACAGGTCTATTATAATACAGGCCAGGTCTATTATAATACAGGCCAGGTCTATTATAATACAGGTCAGGTCTAATATAATACAGACCAGGTCTATTATATTAGATACAAGGTCTATTATAATACAGACCAGGTCTATTATAATACAGGCCAGGTCTATTATAATACAGGTCAGGTCTACAGGTCAGGTATATTATTATACAGGCCAGGTCTATTGTAATACAGACCAGGTCTACTGGCCAGCTCTATTATAAATCAGGCCAAGTCTGTTATAATACAGGCCAGGTATATTATAATACAGACCAGGTAAATTATAATACCGGACAGGTTTATTATAATACAGGCCAGTTCTATTATAATACAGGCCAGGTATATTATAATACAGGTCAGGTCTACAGGCCAGGTCTATTATAATACAGGCCAGGTCTATTATAATAAATTCCAGGTCTACAGGCCATGTCTATTATCCTACAGACCAGGTCTATTATAAAACAGGCCAGGTTTATTAAAATACAGACCTCTAGTATAATACAGGCCAGGTATATTATAATACAGGCCAGGTCTATTATAATAAATTCCAGGTCTACAGGTCAGGTCTATTATAATACAGCCCAGGTCTATTATAAAACAGGCCAGGTCTATTATAATACAGGCCAGGTATACAGGCCAGGTCAGTATAATACAGACGAGGTCTATTATAATACAGGCCAGGTATATTATAATACAGACCAGGTCTATTATATTAGATACAAGGTCTATTATAATACAGGCCAGGTCTATTATAATACAGGCCAGGTCTATTATAATAAATTCCAGGTCTACAGGCCATGTCTATTATCCTACAGACCAGGTCTATTATAAAACAGGCCAGGTTTATTAAAATACAGACCTCTAGTATAATACAGGCCAGGTATATTATAATACAGGCCAGGTCTATTATAATAAATTCCAGGTCTACAGGTCAGGTCTATTATAATACAGCCCAGGTCTATTATAAAACAGGCCAGGTCTATTATAATACAGGCCAGGTATACAGGCCAGGTCAGTATAATACAGACGAGGTCTATTATAATACAGGCCAGGTATATTATAATACAGACCAGGTCTATTATATTAGATACAAGGTCTATTATAATACAGACCAGGTCTATTATAATACAGGCCAGGTCTATTATAATACAGATCAGGTCTACAGGTCAGGTATATTATTATACAGGCCAGGTCTATTGTAATACAGACCAGGTCTACTGGCCAGGTCTATTATAAATCAGGCCAAGTCTGTTATAATACAGGCCATGTATATTATAATACAGACCAGGTAAATTATAATACCGGACAGGTTTATTATAATACAGGCCAGTTCTATTATAATACAGGCCAGGTATATTATAATACAGGTCAGGTCTACAGGCCGGGTCTATTATAATACAGGTCAGGTCTATTATAATACAGGTCAGGTCTATTATAATACAGGTCAGGTCTATTATAATACAGGCCAGGTATATTATAATACAGGTCAGGTCTATCATAATACAGGCCAGGTCTATTATAATACAGGTCAGGTCTACAGGCCAGGTCTATTATAATACAGGTCAGGTCTATTATAATACAGGCCAGGTCTATTATAATACAGGTCAGGCCTATCATAATACAGGCCAGGTCTATTATCATACAGACCAGGTCTATTATAATACAGGCCAGGTCTATTATAAAACAGGCCAGGTATATTATAATACAGACCAGGTCTATTATAATACAGGCCAGGTCTATTATAATACAGGCCAGGTCTAGTATAATACAGGTCAGATCTATTATAATGCAGGCCAGGTCTAATATAATACAGACCTGGTATTTTATAATACAGGCCATGTCTATTATTATACAGGCCAGGTCTATTATAATACAGGTCAGGTCTATTATAATGCAGGCCAGGTCTAATATAATACAGGCCAGGTCTAATATAATACAGACCAGGTCTATTATAAAACAGGCCAGGTCTATTATAATACAGACCAGGTCTATTATTATACAGGCCAGGTCTATTATAATACAGACCAGGTCTATTATAATACAGGCCAGGTATATTATAATACAGGTCAGGTCTACAGGCCAGGTCTATTATAATACAGGCCAAGTCTATTATAATACAGGCCAGGTCTATTATAATACAGGTCAGGTCTAATATAATACAGCACAGGTCTATTATAATACAGGCCAGGTCTATTATAATACAGGCCAGGTCTATTATAATACAGGTCAGGTCTAATATAATACAGACCAGGTCTATTATATTAGATACAAGGTCTATTATAATACAGACCAGGTCTATTATAATACAGGCCAGGTCTATTATAATACAGGTCAGGTCTACAGGTCAGGTATATTATTATACAGGCCAGGTCTATTGTAATACAGACCAGGTCTACTGGCCAGCTCTATTATAAATCAGGCCAAGTCTGTTATAATACAGGCCAGGTATATTATAATACAGACCAGGTAAATTATAATACCGGACAGGTTTATTATAATACAGGCCAGTTCTATTATAATACAGGCCAGGTATATTATAATACAGGTCAGGTCTACAGGCCAGGTCTATTATAATACAGGCCAGGTCTATTATAATAAATTCCAGGTCTACAGGCCATGTCTATTATCCTACAGACCAGGTCTATTATAAAACAGGCCAGGTTTATTAAAATACAGACCTCTAGTATAATACAGGCCAGGTATATTATAATACAGGCCAGGTCTATTATAATAAATTCCAGGTCTACAGGTCAGGTCTATTATAATACAGCCCAGGTCTATTATAAAACAGGCCAGGTCTATTATAATACAGGCCAGGTATACAGGCCAGGTCAGTATAATACAGACGAGGTCTATTATAATACAGGCCAGGTATATTATAATACAGACCAGGTCTATTATATTAGATACAAGGTCTATTATAATACAGGCCAGGTCTATTATAATACAGGCCAGGTCTATTATAATAAATTCCAGGTCTACAGGCCATGTCTATTATCCTACAGACCAGGTCTATTATAAAACAGGCCAGGTTTATTAAAATACAGACCTCTAGTATAATACAGGCCAGGTATATTATAATACAGGCCAGGTCTATTATAATAAATTCCAGGTCTACAGGTCAGGTCTATTATAATACGGCCCAGGTCTATTATAAAACAGGCCAGGTCTATTATAATACAGGCCAGGTATACAGGCCAGGTCAGTATAATACAGACGAGGTCTATTATAATACAGGCCAGGTATATTATAATACAGACCAGGTCTATTATATTAGATACAAGGTCTATTATAATACAGACCAGGTCTATTATAATACAGGCCAGGTCTATTATAATACAGATCAGGTCTACAGGTCAGGTATATTATTATACAGGCCAGGTCTATTGTAATACAGACCAGGTCTACTGGCCAGGTCTATTATAAATCAGGCCAAGTCTGTTATAATACAGGCCATGTATATTATAATACAGACCAGGTAAATTATAATACCGGACAGGTTTATTATAATACAGGCCAGTTCTATTATAATACAGGCCAGGTATATTATAATACAGGTCAGGTCTACAGGCCGGGTCTATTATAATACAGGTCAGGTCTATTATAATACAGGTCAGGTCTATTATAATACAGGTCAGGTCTATTATAATACAGGCCAGGTATATTATAATACAGGTCAGGTCTATCATAATACAGGCCAGGTCTATTATAATACAGGTCAGGTCTACAGGCCAGGTCTATTATAATACAGGTCAGGTCTATTATAATACAGGCCAGGTCTATTATAATACAGGTCATGCCTATCATAATACAGGCCAGGTCTATTATCATACAGACCAGGTCTATTATAATACAGGCCAGGTCTATTATAAAACAGGCCAGGTCTATTATAATACAGACCAGGTCTATTATAATACAGGCCAGGTCTATTATAAAACAGGCCAGGTCTATTATAATACAGACCAGGTCTATTATTATACAGGCCAGGTCTATTATAATACAGACCAGGTCTATTATAATACAGGCCAGGTCTATTATAATACAGACCAGGTCTATTATAATACAGGCCAGGTATATTATAATACAGGTCAGGTCTACAGGCCAGGTCTATTATAATACAGGCCAAGTCTATTATAATACAGGCCAGGTCTACAGGCCAGGTCTATTATAATACAGGCCAGGTCTATTATAATACAGGCCAGGTCTATTATAATACAGGACAGGTCTATTATAATACAGGCCAGGTCTATTATAATACAGGTCAGGTCTATTATAATACAGGACAGGTCTATTATAATACAGACCAGGTCTATTATAATACAGGACAGGTCTATTGTAATACAGGCCAGGTCTATTATAATACAGGACAGGTCTATTATAATACAGGTCAGGTCTATTATAATACAGGTCAGGTATATTATAATACAGACCAGGTCTATTATAATACAGGTCAGGTCTACAGGCCAGGTCTATTATAATACAGGCCAGGTCTATTATAATAAATTCCAGGTCTACAGGCCATGTCTATTATCCTACAGACCAGGTCTATTATAAAACAGGCCAGGTTTATTAAAATACAGACCTCTAGTATAATACAGGCCAGGTATATTATAATACAGACCAGGTCTATTATAATAAATTCCAGGTCTACAGGTCAGGTCTATTATAATACAGCCCAGGTCTATTATAAAACAGGCCAGGTCTATTATAATACAGGCCAGGTATACAGGCCAGGTCAGTATAATACAGACGAGGTCTATTATAATACAGGCCAGGCATATTATAATACAGACCAGGTCTATTATATTAGATACAAGGTCTATTATAATACAGACCAGGTCTATTATAATACAGGTCAGGTCTATTATAATACAGATCAGGTCTACAGGTCAGGTATATTATTATACAGGCCAGGTCTATTGTAATACAGACCAGGTCTACTGGCCAGGTCTATTATAAATCAGGCCAAGTCTGTTATAATACAGGCCAGGTATATTATAATACAGACCAGGTAAATTATAATACCGGACAGGTTTATTATAATACAGGCCAGTTCTATTATAATACAGGCCAGGTATATTATAATACAGGTCAGGTCTACAGGCCGGGTCTATTATAATACAGGTCAGGTCTATTATAATACAGGTCAGGTCTATTATAATACAGGTCAGGTCTATTATAATACAGGCCAGGTATATTATAATACAGGTCAGGTCTATCATAATACAGGCCAGGTCTATTATAATACAGGTCAGGTCTACAGGCCAGGTCTATTATAATACAGGTCAGGTCTATTATAATACAGGCCAGGTCTATTATAATACAGGTCAGGTCTATCATAATACAGGCCAGGTCTATTATAATACAGACCAGGTCTATTATAATACAGGCCAGGTCTATTATAAAACAGGCCAGGTCTATTATAATACAGACCAGGTCTATTATAATACAGGCCAGGTCTATTATAAAACAGGCCAGGTCTATTATAATACAGACCAGGTCTATTATTATACAGGCCAGGTCTATTATAATACAGACCAGGTCTATTATAATACAGGCCAGGTCTATTATAATACAGACCAGGTCTATTATAATACAGGCCAGGTATATTATAATACAGGTCAGGTCTACAGGCCAGGTCTATTATAATACAGGCCAAGTCTATTATAATACAGGCCAGGTCTACAGGCCAGGTCTATTATAATACAGGCCAGGTCTATTATAATACAGACCAGGTCTAGTATAATAGAGGCCAGGTCTATTGTAATACAGGCCAGGTCTATTATAATACAGGACAGGTCTATTATAATACAGGCCAGGTCTATTATAATACAGGTCAGGTCTATTATAATACAGGACAGGTCTATTATAATACAGACCAGGTCTATTATAATACAGGACAGGTCTATTGTAATACAGGCCAGGTCTATTATAATACAGGACAGGTCTATTATAATACAGGTCAGGTCTATTATAATACAGGTCAGGTATATTATAATACAGACCAGGTCTATTATAATACAAGCCATGTCTATTATTATAATGCAGGCCAGGTCTATTATAATACAGGTCATGTCTATTATTATGAAGGCCAGGTCTACAGGCCAGGACTATTATTATACAGGTCAGGTCTATTATAATGCAGGCCAGGTCTAATATAATACAGGCCAGGTCTATTATAATACAGGCCAGGTCTATTATAATACAGGCCAGGTCTATTATAATACAGGCCAGGTCTAATATAATACAGGCCAGGTCTATTATAATACAGACCAGGTCTATTATAATACAGGTCAGGTCTACAGGCCAGGTCTATTATAATACAGGTCAGGTCTATTATAATACAGACCAGGTCTATTATAATACAGGTCAGGTCTATCATAATACAGGCCAGGTCTATTATAATACAGACCAGGTCTATTATAATACAGGCCAAGTCTATTATAATACAGGCCTGGTCTACAGACCAGGTCTATTATAATACAGGCCATGTCTATTATTATACAGGCCATATCTACAGGCCAGGTCTATTATAATACAGGCCAGGTCTAGTATAATACAGGTCAGATCTATTATAATGCAGGCCAGGTCTAGTATAATAGAGAACAGGTCTATTGTAATACAGGCCAGGTCTACAGGCAGGTCGAATATAATACAGGCCAGGTCTGTTATAATAGAGGTCAAGTCTATTATAATACAGGTCAAGTCTATTATAATACAGGCCAGGTCTAATATAATACAGGCCAGGTCTGTTATAATACAGGTCAAGTCTATTATAATACAGGCCAGGTCTAATATAATACAGGCCAGGTCTGTTATAATAGAGGTCAAGTCTATTATAATACAGGCCAGGTCTGTTATAATACAGGCCAGTTATATTATAATACAGACAAGGACTATTATAATACAGGCCATGTCTATTATTATACAGGCCAGGTCTACATGCCAGGTCTATTATAATATAGGCCAGGTCTAGTATAATACAGGTCAGGAATATTATAATGCAGGCCAGGATTGATATAATATAGGCCAGGTCTATTATAATACAGGTCAGGTATATTATAATACAGACCAGGTCTATTATAATAAAGGTCAGGTCTATCATAATACAGGCCAGGTCTATTATAATACAGACCAGGTCTATTATAATACAGGCCAGGTCTATTATAAAACAGGCCAGGTCTATTATAATACAGACCAGGTCTATTATAAAACAGGCCAGGTCTATTATAAAACAGGCCAGGTCTATTATAATACAGACCAGGTCTATTATTATACAGGCCAGGTCTATTATAATACAGACCAGGTCTATTATAATACAGGCCAGGTCTATTATAATACAGACCAGGTCTATTATAATACAGGCCAGGTATATTATAATACAGGTCAGGTCTACAGGCCAGGTCTATTATAATACAGGCCAAGTCTATTATAATACAGGCCAGGTCTACAGGCCAGGTCTATTATAATACAGGCCAGGTCTATTATAATACAGACCAGGTCTAGTATAATAGAGGCCAGGTCTATTGTAATACAGGCCAGGTCTATTATAATACAGGACAGGTCTATTATAATACAGGCCAGGTCTATTATAATACAGGTCAGGTCTATTATAATACAGGACAGGTCTATTATAATACAGACCAGGTCTATTATAATACAGGACAGGTCTATTGTAATACAGGCCAGGTCTATTATAATACAGGACAGGTCTATTATAATACAGGTCAGGTCTATTATAATACAGGTCAGGTATATTATAATACAGACCAGGTCTATTATAATACAAGCCATGTCTATTATTATAATGCAGGCCAGGTCTATTATAATACAGGTCATGTCTATTATTATGAAGGCCAGGTCTACAGGCCAGGACTATTATTATACAGGTCAGGTCTATTATAATGCAGGCCAGGTCTAATATAATACAGGCCAGGTCTATTATAATACAGGCCAGGTCTATTATAATACAGGCCAGGTCTATTATAATACAGGCCAGGTCTAATATAATACAGGCCAGGTCTATTATAATACAGACCAGGTCTATTATAATACAGGTCAGGTCTACAGGCCAGGTCTATTATAATACAGGTCAGGTCTATTATAATACAGGCCAGGTCTATTATAATACAGGTCAGGTCTATCATAATACAGGCCAGGTCTATTATAATACAGACCAGGTCTATTATAATACAGGCCAAGTCTATTATAATACAGGCCTGGTCTACAGACCAGGTCTATTATAATACAGGCCATGTCTATTATTATACAGGCCATATCTACAGGCCAGGTCTATTATAATACAGGCCAGGTCTAGTATAATACAGGTCAGATCTATTATAATGCAGGCCAGGTCTAGTATAATAGAGAACAGGTCTATTGTAATACAGGCCAGGTCTACAGGCAGGTCGAATATAATACAGGCCAGGTCTGTTATAATAGAGGTCAAGTCTATTATAATACAGGTCAAGTCTATTATAATACAGGCCAGGTCTAATATAATACAGGCCAGGTCTGTTATAATACAGGTCAAGTCTATTATAATACAGGCCAGGTCTAATATAATACAGGCCAGGTCTGTTATAATAGAGGTCAAGTCTATTATAATACAGGCCAGGTCTGTTATAATACAGGCCAGTTATATTATAATACAGACAAGGACTATTATAATACAGGCCATGTCTATTATTATACAGGCCAGGTCTACATGCCAGGTCTATTATAATATAGGCCAGGTCTAGTATAATACAGGTCAGGAATATTATAATGCAGGCCAGGATTGATATAATATAGGCCAGGTCTATTATAATACAGGCCAGGTCTAGTATAATACAGGTCAGATCTATTATAATGCAGGCCAGGTCTAATATAATACAGACCTGGTATTTTATAATACAGGCCATGTCTATTATTATACAGGCCAGGTCTATTATAATACAGGTCAGGTCTATTATAATGCAGGCCAGGTCTAATATAATACAGGCCAGGTCTAATATAATACAGACCAGGTCTATTATAAAACAGGCCAGGTCTATTATAATACAGACCAGGTCTATTATTATACAGGCCAGGTCTATTATAATACAGACCAGGTCTATTATAATACAGGCCAGGTATATTATAATACAGGTCAGGTCTACAGGCCAGGTCTATTATAATACAGGCCAAGTCTATTATAATACAGGCCAGGTCTATTATAATACAGGTCAGGTCTAATATAATACAGCACAGGTCTATTATAATACAGGCCAGGTCTATTATAATACAGGCCAGGTCTATTATAATACAGGTCAGGTCTAATATAATACAGCACAGGTCTATTATAATACAGGTCAGGTCTATTATAATGCAGGCCAGGTCTATTATAATACAGACCAGGTCTAGTATAATAGAGGCCAGGTCTATTGTAATACAGGCCAGGTCTATTATAATACAGGACAGGTCTATTATAATACAGGCCAGGTCTATTATTATACAGACCAGGTCTATTATAATACAGGCCAGGTCTGTTATAATAGAGGTCAGGTCTATTATAATACAGGTCAGGTATATTATAATACAGACCAGGTCTATTATAATACAAGCCATGTTTATTATTATAATGCAGGCCAGGTCTAATATAATACAGACCAGGTCTATTATAATACAGGCCAGGTCTATTATAATACAGGATAGGTCTATTAAAATACAGGCCAGGTCTAATATAATACAGACCAGGTCTATTATAATACAGGCCAGGTCTACAGGCCAGGACTATTATAATACAGACCAGGTCTATTATAATACAGGCCAGGTCTATTATAATACAGGATAGGTCTATTATAATACAGGCCAGGTCTAATATAATACAGACCAGGTCTATTATAATACAGGCCAGGTCTATTATAATACAGACCAGGTCTATTATAATACAGGCCAGGTCTACAGGCCAGGTCTAGTATAATACAGGTCAGGTCTATTATAATACAGACCAGGTCTAGTATAATCCAGGCCAGGTCTATTATAATGCAGGCCAGGTCTAGTATAATACAGGTCAGATCTATTATAATGCAGGCCAGGTCTAATATAATACAGACCTGGTATTTTATAATACAGGCCAGGTCTATTATAATACAGGTCAGGTATTTTATAATACAGGCCAGGTCTATTATAATACAGACCTGGTATTTTATAATACAGGTAATGTCTATTATTATACAGGCCAGGTCTACAGGCCGGTCTATTATAATACAGACCAGGTCTAGTATAACACAGGTCAGGTCTATTATAATACAGGCCAGGTCTACATGCCAGGTCTATTATAATACAGACCAGGTCTATTATATTACAGGCCAGGTATTTTATAATACAGGCCAGGTCTAGTATAATACAGACCAGGTCTTTTATAATACAGGTAATGTCTATTATTATACAGGCCAGGTCTACAGGCAGGTCTATTATAATACAGACCAGGTCTAGTATAACACAGGTCAGGTCTATTATAATACAAGCCAAGTCTATTATAATACAGGCCAGGTCTACAGGTCAGGTCTAGAATAATACAGGTCAGGTCTATTATAATACAGACCAGGTCTAGTATAATAGAGAACAGGTCTATTGTAATACAGGCCAGGTCTACAGGCAGGTCGAATATAATACAGGCCAGGTCTGTTATAATAGAGGTCAAGTCTATTATAATACAGGTCAAGTCTATTATAATACAGGCCAGGTCTAATATAATACAGGCCAGGTCTGTTATAATACAGGTCAAGTCTATTATAATACAGGCCAGGTCTAATATAATACAGGCCAGGTCTGTTATAATAGAGGTCAAGTCTATTATAATACAGGCCAGGTCGAATATAATACAGGCCAGGTCTGTTATAATACAGGCCAGGTCTATTATAACACAGGCCAGTTCTATTATAATACAGGCCAGGTCTGTTATAATACAGGTCAGGTCGATTATAATACAGACCAGGTCTACATGCCAGGTCTAGTATAATACAGGCCAGTTATATTATAATACAGACAAGGTCTATTATAATACAGGCCATGTCTATTATTATAAAGGCCAGGTCTACAGGCCAGGTCTATATTTTAATACAGACCAGGTCTAGTATAATACAGGTCAGGTCTATTATAATGCAGGCCAGGTCTAATATAATACAGGCCAGGTCTATTATAATACAGGATAGGTCTAGTTTAATACAGGCCAGGTCTAATATAATACAGGCCAGGTCTAATATAATACAGACCAGGTCTATTATAATACAGGCCAGGTCTATTATAATACAGACCAGGTCGAATATAATACAGGCCAGGTCTGTTATAATAGAGGTCAAGTCTATTATAATACAGGTCAAGTCTATTATAATACAGGCCAGGTCTAGTATAATACAGGTCAGATCTATTATAATACAGGTCAGATCTATTATAATACAGGCCAAGTCTATTATAATACAGGCCAGGTCTACAGGCCAGGTCTATTATAATACAGGTCAGGTCTATTATAATACAGACCAGGTCTAGTATAATACAGGCCAGGTCTATTATAATACAGACCAGGTCTAGTATAACACAGGTCAGGTCTATTATAATACAGACCAGGTCTAGTATAACACAGGTCAGGTCTATTATAATACAAGCCAAGTCTATTATAATACAGGCCAGGTCTACAGGTCAGGTCTAGAATAATACAGGTCAGGTCTATTATAATACAGACCAGGTCTATTATAATACAGGTCAGGTCTATCATAATACAGGCCAGGTCTATAATAATACAGACCAGGTCTATTATAATACAGGCCAGGTCTATTATAAAACAGGCCAGGTCTATTATAATACAGACCAGGTCTATTATAATACAGGCCAGGTCTATTATAAAACAGGCCAGTTCTATTATAATACAGACCAGGTCTATTATTATACAGGCCAGGTCTATTATAATACAGACCAGGTCTATTATAATACAGGCCAGGTCTATTATAATACAGACAAGGTCTATTATAATACAGGCCAGGTGTATTATAATACAGGTCAGGTCTACAGGCCAGGTCTATTATAATACAGGCCAAGTCTATTATAATACAGGCCAGGTCTACAGGCCAGGTCTATTATAATACAGGCCAGGTCTATTATAATACAGACCAGGTCTAGTATAATAGAGGCCAGGTCTATTGTAATACAGGCCAGGTCTATTATAATACAGGACAGGTCTATTATAATACAGGCCAGGTCTATTATAATACAGGTCAGGTCTATTATAATACAGGACAGGTCTATTATAATACAGACCAGGTCTATTATAATACAGGACAGGTCTATTGTAATACAGGCCAGGTCTATTATAATACAGGACAGGTCTATTATAATACAGGTCAGGTCTATTATAATACAGGTCAGGTATATTATAATACAGACCAGGTCTATTATAATACAAGCCATGTCTATTATTATAATGCAGGCCAGGTCTATTATAATACAGGTCATGTCTATTATTATAAAGGCCAGGTCTACAGGCCAGGACTATTATTATACAGGTCAGGTCTATTATAATGCAGGCCAGGTCTAATATAATACAGGCCAGGTCTATTATAATACAGGCCAGGTCTATTATAATACAGGCCAGGTCTATTATAATACAGGCCAGGTCTAATATAATACAGGCCAGGTCTATTATAATACAGACCAGGTCTATTATAATACAGGCCAAGTCTATTATAATACAGGCCTGGTCTACAGACCAGGTCTATTATAATACAGGCCATGTCTATTATTATACAGGCCATATCTACAGGCCAGGTCTATTATAATACAGGCCAGGTCTAGTATAATACAGGTCAGATCTATTATAATGCAGGCCAGGTCTAGTATAATAGAGAACAGGTCTATTGTAATACAGGCCAGGTCTACAGGCAGGTCGAATATAATACAGGCCAGGTCTGTTATAATAGAGGTCAAGTCTATTATAATACAGGTCAAGTCTATTATAATACAGGCCAGGTCTAATATAATACAGGCCAGGTCTGTTATAATACAGGTCAAGTCTATTATAATACAGGCCAGGTCTAATATAATACAGGCCAGGTCTGTTATAATAGAGGTCAAGTCTATTATAATACAGGCCAGGTCTGTTATAATACAGGCCAGTTATATTATAATACAGACAAGGACTATTATAATACAGGCCATGTCTATTATTATACAGGCCAGGTCTACATGCCAGGTCTATTATAATATAGGCCAGGTCTAGTATAATACAGGTCAGGAATATTATAATGCAGGCCAGGATTGATATAATATAGGCCAGGTCTATTATAATACAGGCCAGGTCTAGTATAATACAGGTCAGATCTATTATAATGCAGGCCAGGTCTAATATAATACAGACCTGGTATTTTATAATACAGGCCATGTCTATTATTATACAGGCCAGGTCTATTATAATACAGGTCAGGTCTATTATAATGCAGGCCAGGTCTAATATAATACAGGCCAGGTCTAATATAATACAGACCAGGTCTATTATAAAACAGGCCAGGTCTATTATAATACAGACCAGGTCTATTATTATACAGGCCAGGTCTATTATAATACAGACCAGGTCTATTATAATACAGGCCAGGTATATTATAATACAGGTCAGGTCTACAGGCCAGGTCTATTATAATACAGGCCAAGTCTATTATAATACAGGCCAGGTCTATTATAATACAGGTCAGGTCTAATATAATACAGCACAGGTCTATTATAATACAGGCCAGGTCTATTATAATACAGGCCAGGTCTATTATAATACAGGTCAGGTCTAATATAATACAGCACAGGTCTATTATAATACAGGTCAGGTCTATTATAATGCAGGCCAGGTCTATTATAATACAGACCAGGTCTAGTATAATAGAGGCCAGGTCTATTGTAATACAGGCCAGGTCTATTATAATACAGGACAGGTCTATTATAATACAGGCCAGGTCTATTATTATACAGACCAGGTCTATTATAATACAGGCCAGGTCTGTTATAATAGAGGTCAGGTCTATTATAATACAGGTCAGGTATATTATAATACAGACCAGGTCTATTATAATACAAGCCATGTTTATTATTATAATGCAGGCCAGGTCTAATATAATACAGACCAGGTCTATTATAATACAGGCCAGGTCTATTATAATACAGGATAGGTCTATTAAAATACAGGCCAGGTCTAATATAATACAGACCAGGTCTATTATAATACAGGCCAGGTCTACAGGCCAGGACTATTATAATACAGACCAGGTCTATTATAATACAGGCCAGGTCTATTATAATACAGGATAGGTCTATTATAATACAGGCCAGGTCTAATATAATACAGACCAGGTCTATTATAATACAGGCCAGGTCTATTATAATACAGACCAGGTCTATTATAATACAGGCCAGGTCTACAGGCCAGGTCTAGTATAATACAGGTCAGGTCTATTATAATACAGACCAGGTCTAGTATAATCCAGGCCAGGTCTATTATAATGCAGGCCAGGTCTAGTATAATACAGGTCAGATCTATTATAATGCAGGCCAGGTCTAATATAATACAGACCTGGTATTTTATAATACAGGCCAGGTCTATTATAATACAGGTCAGGTATTTTATAATACAGGCCAGGTCTATTATAATACAGACCTGGTATTTTATAATACAGGTAATGTCTATTATTATACAGGCCAGGTCTACAGGCAGGTCTATTATAATACAGACCAGGTCTAGTATAACACAGGTCAGGTCTATTATAATACAGGCCAGGTCTACATGCCAGGTCTATTATAATACAGACCAGGTCTATTATATTACAGGCCAGGTATTTTATAATACAGGCCAGGTCTAGTATAATACAGACCAGGTCTTTTATAATACAGGTAATGTCTATTATTATACAGGCCAGGTCTACAGGCAGGTCTATTATAATACAGACCAGGTCTAGTATAACACAGGTCAGGTCTATTATAATACAAGCCAAGTCTATTATAATACAGGCCAGGTCTACAGGTCAGGTCTAGAATAATACAGGTCAGGTCTATTATAATACAGACCAGGTCTAGTATAATAGAGAACAGGTCTATTGTAATACAGGCCAGGTCTACAGGCAGGTCGAATATAATACAGGCCAGGTCTGTTATAATAGAGGTCAAGTCTATTATAATACAGGTCAAGTCTATTATAATACAGGCCAGGTCTAATATAATACAGGCCAGGTCTGTTATAATACAGGTCAAGTCTATTATAATACAGGCCAGGTCTAATATAATACAGGCCAGGTCTGTTATAATAGAGGTCAAGTCTATTATAATACAGGCCAGGTCGAATATAATACAGGCCAGGTCTGTTATAATACAGGCCAGGTCTATTATAATACAGGCCAGTTCTATTATAATACAGGCCAGGTCTGTTATAATACAGGTCAGGTCGATTATAATACAGACCAGGTCTACATGCCAGGTCTAGTATAATACAGGCCAGTTATATTATAATACAGACAAGGTCTATTATAATACAGGCCATGTCTATTATTATAAAGGCCAGGTCTACAGGCCAGGTCTATATTTTAATACAGACCAGGTCTAGTATAATACAGGTCAGGTCTATTATAATGCAGGCCAGGTCTAATATAATACAGGCCAGGTCTATTATAATACAGGATAGGTCTAGTTTAATACAGGCCAGGTCTAATATAATACAGGCCAGGTCTAATATAATACAGACCAGGTCTATTATAATACAGGCCAGGTCTATTATAATACAGACCAGGTCGAATATAATACAGGCCAGGTCTGTTATAATAGAGGTCAAGTCTATTATAATACAGGTCAAGTCTATTATAATACAGGCCAGGTCTAGTATAATACAGGTCAGATCTATTATAATACAGGTCAGATCTATTATAATACAGGCCAAGTCTATTATAATACAGGCCAGGTCTACAGGCCAGGTCTATTATAATACAGGTCAGGTCTATTATAATACAGACCAGGTCTAGTTTAATACAGGCCAGGTCTATTATAATACAGACCAGGTCTAGTATAACACAGGTCAGGTCTATTATAATACAGACCAGGTCTAGTATAACACAGGTCAGGTCTATTATAATACAAGCCAAGTCTATTATAATACAGGCCAGGTCTACAGGTCAGGTCTAGAATAATACAGGTCAGGTCTATTATAATACAGACCAGGTCTAGTATAATAGAGAACAGGTCTATTGTAATACAGGCCAGGTATACAGGCAGGTCGAATATAATACAGGCCAGGTCTGTTATAATAGAGGTCAAGTCTATTATAATACAGGTCAAGTCTATTATAATACAGGCCAGGTCTAATATAATACAGGCCAGGTCTGTTATAATACAGGTCAAGTCTATTATTATACAGGCCAGGTCTAATATAATACAGGCCAGGTCTGTTATAATGGAGGTCAAGTCTATTATAATACAGGCCAGGTCGAATATAATACAGGCCAGGTCTGTTATAATACAGGCCAGGTCTATTATAATACAGGCCAGGTCTATTATAATACAGGTCAGGTCGATTATAATACAGACCAGGTCTACATGCCAGGTCTAGTATAATACAGGCCAGTTATATTATAATACAGACAAGGTCTATTATAATACAGGCCATGTCTATTATTATACAGGCCAGGTCTACAGGCCAGGTCTATTATAATACAGGCCAGGTCTAGTATAATACAGGTCAGGAATATTATAATGCAGGCCAGGATTGATATAATATAGGCCAGGTCTATTATAATACAGGCCAGGTCTATTATAATACAGGCCAGGTATATTATAATACAGGTCAGGTCTACAGGCCAGGTCTATTATAATACAGACCAGGTCTATTATTATACAGGTCAGGTCTACAGGCCAGGTCTAGTATAATAGAGGCCATGTCTATTGTAATACAGACCAGGTCTAGTATAATACAGACCAGGTCTATTATAATACAGGCCATGTCTATTATTATACAGGCCAGGTCTATAATAATACAGGTCAGGTCTATTATAATGCAGGCCAGGTCTAATATAATACAGGCCAGGTCTAATATAATACAGACCAGGTCTATTATAAAACAGGCCAGGTCTATTATAATACAGGCCAGGTCTATTATAATACAGGCCAGGTCTATTATTATACAGGCCAGGTCTATTATAATACAGGCCAGGTCTATTATAATACAGGCCAGGTATATTATAATACAGGTCAGGTCTACAGGCCAGATCTAGTATAATAGAGGCCAGGTCTATTGTAATACAGACCAGGTCTATTATTATACAGGCCAGGTCTATTATAATACAGACCAGGTCTATTATTATACAGGCCAGGTCTAATATAATACAGACCAGGTCTATTATAATACAGGCCAGGTCTATTATAATACAGACCAGGTCTATTATAATACAGGCCAGGTATATTATAATACAGGTCAGGTCTATTATAATACAGACCAGGTCTATTATAATACTGGCCAGGTCTATTATAATACAGACCAGGTCTATTATAGTACATGCCAGGTCTATTGTAATACAGGCCAGGTCCAATATAATACAGGCCAGGTCTACAGGTCAGGTCTAGTATAATACAGACCAGGTCTAGTATAATAGAGGCCAGGTCTATTGTAATACAGGCCAGGTCTATTATAATACAGGACAGTTCTATTATAATACAGGCCAGGTCTATTATAATACAGGTCAGGTCTATTATAATACAGGACAGGTCTATTATAATACAGACCAGGTCTATTATAATACAGGACAGGTCTATTGTAATACAGGCCAGGTCTATTATAATACAGGACAGGTCTATTATAATACAGGCCAGGTCTGTTATAATAGAGGTCAGGTCTAGTATAATACAGGTCAGATCTATTATAATGCAGGCCAGGTCTAATATAATACAGACCAGGTCTAGTATAATACAGACCAGGTCTATTATAATACAGGCCATGTCTATTATTATACAGGCCAGGTCTATTATAATACAGGTCAGGTCTATTATAATGCAGGCCAGGTCTAATATAAAACAGGCCAGGTCTAATATAATACAGACCAGGTCTATTATAAAACAGGCCAGGTCTATTATAATACAGAACAGGTCTATTATAATACAGGCCAGGTATATTATAATACAGGTCAGGTCTACAGGCCAGGTCTATTATAATACAGGCCAAGTCTATTATAATACAGGCCAGGTCTACAGGTCAGGTCTACAGGTCAGGTCTACAGGTCAGGTCTACAGGTCAGGTCTACAGGTCGGGTCTACAGGCCAGGTCTATTATAATACAGGCCAGGTCTACAGGTCAGGTCTATTATTATACAGCACAGGTCTATTATAATACAGGTCAGGTCTACAGGTCAGGTCTACAGGCCAGGTCTATTATAATACAGGCCAGGTCTACAGGTCAGGTCTATTATTATACAGCACAGGTCTATTATAATACAGGTCAGGTCTACAGGTCAGGTCTACAGGTCAGGTCTAGTACAATACAGCACAGGTCTATTATAATACAGACCAGGTCTACAGGCCAGGTCTATTATAATACAGGCCAAGTCTAATATATTACAGACCAGGTCTATTATAATACAGGTCAGGTCTACAGGCCAGGTCTATTATAATACAGGCCAAGTCTATTATAATACAGGCCAGGTCTACAGGTCAGGTCTATTATAATACAGACCAGGTCTATTATAATACAGACCAGGTCTATTATAATACAGGCCAGGTCTACAGGTCAGGTCTATTATATTACAGACCAGGTCTATTATAATACAGACCAAGTCTATTATAATACAGGCCAGGTCTAGTATAATAGAGGCCAGGTCTATTATAATACAGACCAGGTCTAGTATAATAGAGGCCAGGTCTATTGTAATACAGGCCAGGTCTATTATAATACAGACCAGGTCTATTATAATACAGGCCAGGTCTATTATAATACAGACCAGGTCTAGTATAATAGAGGCCAGGTCTATTGTAATACAGGCCAGGTCTATTATAATACAGGACAGGTCTATTATAATACAGGCCAGGTCTATTATAATACAGGTCAGGTCTATTATAATACAGGCCAGGTCTATTATAATACAGACCAGGTCGATTATAATACAGGACAGGTCTGTTATAATAGAGGTCAGGTCTATTGTAATACAGGCCAGGTCTATTATAATACAGGACAGGTCTATTATAATACAGGCCAGGTCTACAGGCCAGGTCTAGTATAATACAGGTCAGGTCTATTATAATACAGACCAGGTCTATTATAATACAGACCAGGTCTATTATAATACAGATCAGGTCTATTATAATACAGGCCAGGTCTATTATAATACAGGCCAGGTCTATTATAATACAGGCCAGGTCTATTATAATACAGATCAGGTCTATTATAATACAGACCAGGTCTATTATAATACAGATCAGGTCTATTATAATAAAGGCCAGGTCTATTATAATACAGATCAGGTCTATTATAATACAGACCAGGTCTATTAAAATACAGATCAGGTCTATTATAATACAGGCCAGGTCTATTATAATACAGGCCAGGTCTATTATAATACAGGCCAGGTCTATTATAATACAGGCCAGGTCTAATATAATACAGGCCAGGTCTAGTATAATACAGACCAGGTCTATTATAATACAGGTAATGTCTATTATTATACAGGCCAGGTCTACAGGCAGGTCTATTATAATACAGACCAGGTCTAGTATAACACAGGTCAGGTCTATTATAATACAGGCCAGGTCTACAGGTCAGGTCTAGTATAATACAGACCAGGTCTATTATAATACAGGTAATGTCTATTATAATACAGGCCAGGTCTACAGGCAGGTCTATTATAATACAGACCAGGTCTAGTATAACACAGGTCAGGTCTATTATAATACAGACCAGGTCTAGTATAACACAGGTCAGGTCTATTATAATACAAGCCAAGTCTATTATAATACAGGCCAGGTCTACAGGTCAGGTCTAGAATAATACAGGTCAGGTCTATTATACTACAGACCAGGTCTAGTATAATAGAGAACAGGTCTATTGTAATGCAGGCCAGGTCTACAGGCAGGTCGAATATAATACAGGCCAGGTCTGTTATAATAGAGGTCAAGTCTATTATAATACAGGTCAAGTCTATTATAATACAGTCTATTATAATACAGGCCAGGTCTATTATAATACAGGCCAAGTCTATTATAATACAGGCCAGGTCTAATATAATGCAGGCCAGGTCTGTTGTAATAGAGGTCAAGTCTATTATAATACAGGCCAGGTCGAATATAATACAGGCCAGGTCTGTTATAATACAGGCCAGGTCTATTATAATACAGGCCAGGTCTATTATAATACAGGTCAGGTCGATTATAATACAGACCAGGTCTACATGCCAGGTCTAGTATAATACAGGCCAGTTATATTATAATACAGACAAGGTCTATTATAATACAGGCCATGTCTATTATTATACAGGCCAGGTCTACAGGCAAGGTCTATTATAATACAGGCCAGGTCTATTATAATACAGATCAGGTCTATTATAATACAGACCAGGTCTATTATAATACAGATCAGGTCTATTATAATACAGGCCAGGTCTATTATAATACAGGCCAGGTCTATTATAATACAGGCCAGGTCTATTATAATACAGGCCAGGTCTATTATAATACAGGCCAGGTCTAGTATAATACAGACCAGGTCTATTATAATACAGGTAATGTCTATTATTATACAGGCCAGGTCTACAGGCAGGTCTATTATAATACAGACCAGGTCTAGTATAACACAGGTCAGGTCTATTATAATACAGGCCAGGTCTACAGGTCAGGTCTAGTATAATACAGACCAGGTCTATTATAATACAGGTAATGTCTATTATAATACAGGCCAGGTCTACAGGCAGGTCTATTATAATACAGACCAGGTCTAGTATAACACAGGTCAGGTCTATTATAATACAGACCAGGTCTAGTATAACACAGGTCAGGTCTATTATAATACAAGCCAAGTCTATTATAATACAGGCCAGGTCTACAGGTCAGGTCTAGAATAATACAGGTCAGGTCTATTATACTACAGACCAGGTCTAGTATAATAGAGAACAGGTCTATTGTAATGCAGGCCAGGTCTACAGGCAGGTCGAATATAATACAGGCCAGGTCTGTTATAATAGAGGTCAAGTCTATTATAATACAGGTCAAGTCTATTATAATACAGTCTATTATAATACAGGCCAGGTCTATTATAATACAGGCCAAGTCTATTATAATACAGGCCAGGTCTAATATAATACAGGCCAGGTCTGTTGTAATAGAGGTCAAGTCTATTATAATACAGGCCAGGTCGAATATAATACAGGCCAGGTCTGTTATAATACAGGCCAGGTCTATTATAATACAGGCCAGGTCTATTATAATACAGGTCAGGTCGATTATAATACAGACCAGGTCTACATGCCAGGTCTAGTATAATACAGGCCAGTTATATTATAATACAGACAAGGTCTATTATAATACAGGCCATGTCTGTTATTATACAGGCCAGGTCTACAGGCCAGGTCTATTATAATACAGGCCAGGTCTAGTATAATACAGGTCAGGAATATTATAATGCAGGCCAGGATTGATATAATATAGGCCAGGTCTATTATAATACAGGCCAGGTCTAGTATAATACAGGTCAGATCTATTATAATGCAGGCCAGGTCTAATATAATACAGACCAGGTCTAGTATAATACAGGCCAGGTCTATTATAATACAGGCCATGTCTATTATTATACAGGCCAGGTCTATTATAATACAGGTCAGGTCTATTATAATGCAGGCCAGGTCTAATATAATACAGGCCAGGTCTAATATAATACAGACCAGGTCTATTATAAAACAGGCCAGGTCTATTATAATACAGACCAGGTCTATTATTATACAGGCCAGGTCTATTATAATACAGACCAGGTCTATTATAATACAGGCCAGGTCTATTATAATACAGACCGGTTCTATTATAATACATGCCAGGTATATTATAATACACGTCAGGTCTACAGGCCAGGATCTATTATAATACAGGCCAAGTCTATTATAATACAGACCAGGTCTATTATAATAAATTCCAGGTCTACAGGTCAGGTCTATTATAATACAGCCCAGGTCTATTATAAAACAGGCCAGGTCTATTATAATACAGGCCAGGTATACAGGCCAGGTCAGTATAATACAGACGAGGTCTATTATAATACAGGCCAGGTCTATTATAATACAGATCAGGTCTACAGGTCAGGTATATTATTATACAGGCCAGGTCTATTGTAATACAGACCAGGTCTACTGGCCAGGTCTATATTAAATCAGGCCAAGTCTGTTATAATACAGGCCAGGTATATTATAATACAGACCAGGTAAATTATAATACCGGACAGGTTTATTATAATACAGGCCAGTTCTATTATAATACAGGACAGGTATATTATAATACAGGTCAGGTCTACAGGCCGGGTCTATTATAATACAGGTCAGGTCTATTATAATACAGGTCAGGTCTATTATAATACAGGTCAGGTCTATTATAATACAGGCCAGGTATATTATAATACAGGTCAGGTCTATCATAATACAGGCCAGGTCTATTATAATACAGGTCAGGTCTACAGGCCAGGTCTATTATAATACAGGTCAGGTCTATTATAATACAGGCCAGGTCTATTATAATACAGGTCAGGTCTATCATAATACAGGCCAGGTCTATTATAATACAGGCCAGGTCTATTATAAAACAGGCCAGGTCTATTATAAAACAGGCCAGGTCTATTATAATACAGACCAGGTCTATTATAATACAGGCCAGGTCTATTATAAAACAGGCCAGGTCTATTATAATACAGACCAGGTCTATTATTATACAGGCCAGGTCTATTATAATACAGACCAGGTCTATTATAATACAGGCCAGGTCTATTATAATACAGACCAGGTCTATTATAATACAGGCCAGGTATATTATAATACAGGTCAGGTCTACAGGCCAGGTCTATTATAATACAGGCCAAGTCTATTATAATACAGGCCAGGTCTACAGGCCAGGTCTATTATAATACAGGTCAGGTCTACAGGTCAGGTATATTATTATACAGGCCAGGTCTATTGTAATACAGACCAGGTCTACTGGCCAGGTCTATTATAAATCAGGCCAAGTCTGTTATAATACAGGCCAGGTATATTATAATACAGACCAGGTAAATTATAATACCGGACAGGTTTATTATAATACAGGCCAGTTCTATTATAATACAGGCCAGGTATATTATAATACAGGTCAGGTCTACAGGCCAGGTCTATTATAATACAGGCCAGGTCTATTATAATAAATTCCAGGTCTACAGGCCATGTCTATTATCCTACAGACCAGGTCTATTATAAAACAGGCCAGGTTTATTAAAATACAGACCTCTAGTATAATACAGGCCAGGTATATTATAATACAGGCCAGGTCTATTATAATAAATTCCAGGTCTACAGGTCAGGTCTATTATAATACAGCCCAGGTCTATTATAAAACAGGCCAGGTCTATTATAATACAGGCCAGGTATACAGGCCAGGTCAGTATAATACAGACGAGGTCTATTATAATACAGGCCAGGCATATTATAATACAGACCAGGTCTATTATATTAGATACAAGGTCTATTATAATACAGACCAGGTCTATTATAATACAGGTCAGGTCTATTATAATACAGATCAGGTCTACAGGTCAGGTATATTATTATACAGGCCAGGTCTATTGTAATACAGACCAGGTCTACTGGCCAGGTCTATTATAAATCAGGCCAAGTCTGTTATAATACAGGCCAGGTATATTATAATACAGACCAGGTAAATTATAATACCGGACAGGTTTATTATAATACAGGCCAGTTCTATTATAATACAGGCCAGGTATATTATAATACAGGTCAGGTCTACAGGCCGGGTCTATTATAATACAGGTCAGGTCTATTATAATACAGGTCAGGTCTATTATAATACAGGTCAGGTCTATTATAATACAGGCCAGGTATATTATAATACAGGTCAGGTCTATCATAATACAGGCCAGGTCTATTATAATACAGGTCAGGTCTACAGGCCAGGTCTATTATAATACAGGTCAGGTCTATTATAATACAGGCCAGGTCTATTATAATACAGGTCAGGTCTATCATAATACAGGCCAGGTCTATTATAATACAGACCAGGTCTATTATAATACAGGCCAGGTCTATTATAAAACAGGCCAGGTCTATTATAATACAGACCAGGTCTATTATAATACAGGCCAGGTCTATTATAAAACAGGCCAGGTCTATTATAATACAGACCAGGTCTATTATTATACAGGCCAGGTCTATTATAATACAGACCAGGTCTATTATAATACAGGCCAGGTCTATTATAATACAGACCAGGTCTATTATAATACAGGCCAGGTATATTATAATACAGGTCAGGTCTACAGGCCAGGTCTATTATAATACAGGCCAAGTCTATTATAATACAGGCCAGGTCTACAGGCCAGGTCTATTATAATACAGGCCAGGTCTATTATAATACAGACCAGGTCTAGTATAATAGAGGCCAGGTCTATTGTAATACAGGCCAGGTCTATTATAATACAGGACAGGTCTATTATAATACAGGCCAGGTCTATTATAATACAGGTCAGGTCTATTATAATACAGGACAGGTCTATTATAATACAGACCAGGTCTATTATAATACAGGACAGGTCTATTGTAATACAGGCCAGGTCTATTATAATACAGGACAGGTCTATTATAATACAGGTCAGGTCTATTATAATACAGGTCAGGTATATTATAATACAGACCAGGTCTATTATAATACAAGCCATGTCTATTATTATAATGCAGGCCAGGTCTATTATAATACAGGTCATGTCTATTATTATAAAGGCCAGGTCTACAGGCCAGGACTATTATTATACAGGTCAGGTCTATTATAATGCAGGCCAGGTCTAATATAATACAGGCCAGGTCTATTATAATACAGGCCAGGTCTATTATAATACAGGCCAGGTCTATTATAATACAGTCCAGGTCTAATATAATACAGGCCAGGTCTATTATAATACAGACCAGGTCTATTATAATACAGGCCAAGTCTATTATAATACAGGCCTGGTCTACAGGCCAGGTCTAGTATAATACAGGCCAGTTCTATTATAATACAGACCAGGTCTATTATAATACAGGCCATGTCTATTATTATACAGGCCATATCTACAGGCCAGGTCTATTATAATACAGGCCAGGTCTAGTATAATACAGGTCAGATCTATTATAATGCAGGTCAGGTCTAGTATAATAGAGAACAGGTCTATTGTAATACAGGCCAGGTCTACAGGCAGGTCGAATATAATACAGGCCAGGTCTGTTATAATAGAGGTCAAGTCTATTATAATACAGGTCAAGTCTATTATAATACAGGCCAGGTCTAATATAATACAGGCCAGGTCTGTTATAATACAGGTCAAGTCTATTATAATACAGGCCAGGTCTAATATAATACAGGCCAGGTCTGTTATAATAGAGGTCAAGTCTATTATAATACAGGCCAGGTCTGTTATAATACAGGCCAGTTATATTATAATACAGACAAGGACTATTATAATACAGGCCATGTCTATTATTATACAGGCCAGGTCTACATGCCAGGTCTATTATAATATAGGCCAAGTCTAGTATAATACAGGTCAGGAATATTATAATGCAGGCCAGGATTGATATAATATAGGCCAGGTCTATTATAATACAGGCCAGGTCTAGTATAATACAGGTCAGATCTATTATAATGCAGGCCAGGTCTAATATAATACAGACCTGGTATTTTATAATACAGGCCATGTCTATTATTATACAGGCCAGGTCTATTATAATACAGGTCAGGTCTATTATAATGCAGGCCAGGTCTAATATAATACAGACCAGGTCTATTATAAAACAGGCCAGGTCTATTATAATACAGACCAGGTCTATTATTATACAGGCCAGGTCTATTATAATACAGACCAGGTCTATTATAATACAGGCCAGGTATATTTTAATACAGGTCAGGTCTACAGGCCAGGTCTATTATAATACAGGCCAAGTCTATTATAATACAGGCCAGGTCTATTATAATACAGGTCAGGTCTAATATAATACAGCACAGGTCTATTATAATACAGGCCAGGTCTATTATAATACAGGCCAGGTCTATTATAATACAGGTCAGGTCTAATATATTACAGCACAGGTCTATTATAATACAGGTCAGGTCTATTATAATGCAGGCCAGGTCTATTATAATACAGACCAGGTCTAGTATAATAGAGGCCAGGTCTATTGTAATACAGGCCAGGTCTATTATAATACAGGACAGGTCTATTATAATACAGGCCAGGTCTATTATTATACAGACCAGGTCTATTATAATACAGGCCAGGTCTGTTATAATAGAGGTCAGGTCTATTATAATACAGGTCAGGTATATTATAATACAGACCAGGTCTATTATAATACAAGCCATGTTTATTATTATAATGCAGGCCAGGTCTAATATAATACAGACCAGGGCTATTATAATACAGGCCAGGTCTATTATAATACAGGATAGGTCTATTAAAATACAGGCCAGGTCTAATATAATACAGACCAGGTCTATTATAATACAGGCCAGGTCTACAGGCCAGGACTATTATAATACAGACCAGGTCTATTATAATACAGGCCAGGTCTATTATAATACAGGATAGGTCTATTATAATACAGGCCAGGTCTAATATTATACAGACCAGGTCTATTATAATACAGGCCAGGTCTATTATAATACAGACCAGGTCTATTATAATACAGGCCAGGTCTACAGGCCAGGTCTAGTATAATACAGGTCAGGTCTATTATAATACAGACCAGGTCTAGTATAATCCAGGCCAGGTCTATTATAATGCAGGCCAGGTCTAGTATAATACAGGTCAGATCTATTATAATGCAGGCCAGGTCTAATATAATACAGACCTGGTATTTTATAATACAGGCCAGGTCTATTATAATACAGGTCAGGTATTTTATAATACAGGCCAGGTCTATTATAATACAGACCTGGTATTTTATAATACAGGTAATGTCTATTATTATACAGGCCAGGTCTACAGGCAGGTCTATTATAATACAGACCAGGTCTAGTATAACACAGGTCAGGTCTATTATAATACAGGCCAGGTCTACATGCCAGGTCTATTATAATACAGACCAGGTCTATTATATTACAGGCCAGGTATTTTATAATACAGGCCAGGTCTAGTATAATACAGACCAGGTCTTTTATAATACAGGTAATGTCTATTATTATACAGGCCAGGTCTACAGGCAGGTCTATTATAATACAGACCAGGTCTAGTATAACACAGGTCAGGTCTATTAAAATACAAGCCAAGTCTATTATAATACAGTCCAGGTCTACAGGTCAGGTCTAGAATAATACAGGTCAGGTCTATTATAATACAGACCAGGTCTAGTATAATAGAGAACAGGTCTATTGTAATACAGGCCAGGTCTACAGGCAGGTCGAATATAATACAGGCCAGGTCTGTTATAATAGAGGTCAAGTCTATTATAATACAGGTCAAGTCTATTATAATACAGGCCAGGTCTAATATAATACAGGCCAGGTCTGTTATAATACAGGTCAAGTCTATTATAATACAGGCCAGGTCTAATATAATACAGGCCAGGTCTGTTATAATAGAGGTCAAGTCTATTATAATACAGGCCAGGTCGAATATAATACAGGCCAGGTCTGTTATAATACAGGCCAGGTCTATTATTATACAGGCCAGGTCTATTATTATACAGGCCAGTTCTATTATAATACAGGCCAGGTCTGTTATAATACAGGTCAGGTCGATTATAATACAGACCAGGTCTACATGCCAGGTCTAGTATAATACAGGCCAGTTATATTATAATACAGACAAGGTCTATTATAATACAGGCCATGTCTATTATTATAAAGGCCAGGTCTACAGGCCAGGTCTATTTTAATACAGACCAGGTCTAGTATAATACAGGTCAGGTCTATTATAATGCAGGCCAGGTCTAATATAATACAGGCCAGGTCTATTATAATACAGGATAGGTCTAGTATAATACAGGCCAGGTCTAATATAATACAGGCCAGGTCTAATATAATACAGACCAGGTCTATTATAATACAGGCCAGGTCTATTATAATACAGACCAGGTCGAATATAATACAGGCCAGGTCTGTTATAATAGAGGTCAAGTCTATTATAATACAGGTCAAGTCTATTATAATACAGGCCAGGTCTAATATAATACAGGCCAGGTCTGTTATAATACAGGTCAAGTCTATTATAATACAGGCCAGGTCTAATATAATACAGGCCAGGTCTGTTATAATGGAGGTCAAGTCTATTATAATACAGGCCAGGTCGAATATAATACAGGCCAGGTCTGTTATAATACAGGCCAGGTCTATTATAATACAGGCCAGGTCTATTATAATACAGGTCAGGTCGATTATAATACAGACCAGGTCTACATGCCAGGTCTAGTATAATACAGGCCAGTTATATTATAATACAGACAAGGTCTATTATAATACAGGCCATGTCTATTATTATACAGGCCAGGTCTACAGGCCAGGTCTATTATAATACAGGCCAGGTCTAGTATAATACAGGTCAGGAATATTATAATGCAGGCCAGGATTGATATAATATAGGCCAGGTCTATTATAATACAGGCCAGGTCTATTATAATACAGGCCAGGTATATTATAATACAGGTCAGGTCTACAGGCCAGGTCTATTATAATACAGACCAGGTCTATTATTATACAGGTCAGGTCTACAGGCCAGGTCTAGTATAATAGAGGCCAGGTCTATTGTAATACAGACCAGGTCTAGTATAATACAGACCAGGTCTATTATAATACAGGCCATGTCTATTATTATACAGGCCAGGTCTATTATAATACAGGCCAGGTCTATTATAATGCAGGCCAGGTCTAATATAATACAGGCCAGGTCTAATATAATACAGACCAGGTCTATTATAAAACAGGCCAGGTCTATTATAATACAGGCCAGGTCTATTATAATACAGGCCAGGTCTATTATTATACAGGCCAGGTCTATTATAATACAGGCCAGGTCTATTATAATACAGGCCAGGTATATTATAATACAGGTCAGGTCTACAGGCCAGGTCTAGTATAATAGAGGCCAGGTCTATTGTAATACAGACCAGGTCTATTATTATACAGGCCAGGTCTATTATAATACAGACCAGGTCTATTATTATACAGGCCAGGTCTATTATAATACAGACCAGGTCTATTATAATACAGGCCAGGTCTATTATAATACAGACCAGGTCTATTATAATACAGGCCAGGTATATTATAATACAGGTCAGGTCTATTATAATACAGACCAGGTCTATTATAATACTGGCCAGGTCTATTATAATACAGACCAGGTCTATTATAGTACATGCCAGGTCTATTGTAATACAGGCCAGGTCCAATATAATACTGGCCAGGTCTACAGGTCAGGTCTAGTATAATACAGACCAGGTCTAGTATAATAGAGGCCAGGTCTATTGTAATACAGGCCAGGTCTATTATAATACAGGACAGTTCTATTATAATACAGGCCAGGTCTATTATAATACAGGTCAGGTCTATTATAATACAGGACAGGTCTATTATAATACAGACCAGGTCTATTATAATACAGGACAGGTCTATTGTAATACAGGCCAGGTCTATTATAATACAGGACAGGTCTATTATAATACAGGCCAGGTCTGTTATAATAGAGGTCAGGTCTAGTATAATACAGGTCAGATCTATTATAATGCAGGCCAGGTCTAATATAATACAGACCAGGTCTAGTATAATACAGACCAGGTCTATTATAATACAGGCCATGTCTATTATTATACAGGCCAGGTCTATTATAATACAGGTCAGGTCTATTATAATGCAGGCCAGGTCTAATATAAAACAGGCCAGGTCTAATATAATACAGACCAGGTCTATTATAAAACAGGCCAGGTCTATTATAATACAGACCAGGTCTATTATAATACAGGCCAGGTATATTATAATACAGGTCAGGTCTACAGGCCAGGTCTATTATAATACAGGCCAAGTCTATTATAATACAGGCCAGGTCTACAGGTCAGGTCTACAGGTCAGGTCTACAGGTCAGGTCTACAGGTCAGGTCTACAGGTCAGGTCTACAGGCCAGGTCTATTATAATACAGGCCAGGTCTACAGGTCAGGTCTATTATTATACAGCACAGGTCTATTATAATACAGGTCAGGTCTACAGGTCAGGTCTACAGGCCAGGTCTATTATAATACAGGCCAGGTCTACAGGTCAGGTCTATTATTATACAGCACAGGTCTATTATAATACAGGTCAGGTCTACAGGTCAGGTCTACAGGTCAGGTCTAGTACAATACAGCACAGGTCTATTATAATACAGACCAGGTCTACAGGCCAGGTCTATTATAATACAGGCCAAGTCTAATATATTACAGACCAGGTCTATTATAATACAGGTCAGGTCTACAGGCCAGGTCTATTATAATACAGGCCAAGTCTATTATAATACAGGCCAGGTCTACAGGTCAGGTCTATTATAATACAGACCAGGTCTATTATAATACAGACCAGGTCTATTATAATACAGGCCAGGTCTACAGGTCAGGTCTATTATAATACAGACCAGGTCTATTATAATACAGACCAAGTCTATTATAATACAGGCCAGGTCTAGTATAATAGAGGCCAGGTCTATTATAATACAGACCAGGTCTAGTATAATAGAGGCCAGGTCTATTGTAATACAGGCCAGGTCTATTATAATACAGACCAGGTCTATTATAATACAGGCCAGGTCTATTATAATACAGACCAGGTCTAGTATAATAGAGGCCAGGTCTATTGTAATACAGGCCAGGTCTATTATAATACAGGACAGGTCTATTATAATACAGGACAGGTCTATTATAATACAGGTCAGGTCTATTATAATACAGGACAGGTCTATTATAATACAGACCAGGTCTATTATAATACAGGACAGGTCTGTTATAATAGAGGTCAGGTCTATTGTAATACAGGCCAGGTCTATTATAATACAGGACAGGTCTATTATAGTACAGGTCAGGTCTATTATAATACAGACCAGGTCTATTATAATACAGGTCAGGTCTATTATAATACAGACCAGGTCTATTATAATACAGGCCAGGTCTATTATAATACAGGCCAAGTCTATTATAATACAGGCCAAGTCTATTATAATACAGGCCAGGTCTATTATAATACAGGCCAAGTCTATTATAATACAGGCCAGGTCTACAGGCCAGGTCTAGTATAATACAGGTCAGGTCTATTATAATACAGACCAGGTCTATTATAATACAGACCAGGTCTATTATAATACAGATCAGGTCTATTATAATACAGGCCAGGTCTATTATAATACAGGCCAGGTCTATTATAATACAGGCCAGGTCTATTATAATACAGATCAGGTCTATTATAATACAGACCAGGTCTATTATAATACAGATCAGGTCTATTATAATAAAGGCCAGGTCTATTATAATACAGATCAGGTCTATTATAATACAGACCAGGTCTATTATAATACAGATCAGGTCTATTATAATACAGGCCAGGTCTATTATAATACAGGCCAGGTCTATTATAATACAGGCCAGGTCTATTATAATACAGGCCAGGTCTAATATAATACAGGCCAGGTCTAGTATAATACAGACCAGGTCTATTATAATACAGGTAATGTCTATTATTATACAGGCCAGGTCTACAGGCAGGTCTATTATAATACAGACCAGGTCTAGTATAACACAGGTCAGGTCTATTATAATACAGGCCAGGTCTACAGGTCAGGTCTAGTATAATACAGACCAGGTCTATTATAATACAGGTAATGTCTATTATAATACAGGCCAGGTCTACAGGCAGGTCTATTATAATACAGACCAGGTCTAGTATAACACAGGTCAGGTCTATTATAATACAGACCAGGTCTAGTATAACACAGGTCAGGTCTATTATAATACAAGCCAAGTCTATTATAATACAGGCCAGGTCTACAGGTCAGGTCTAGAATAATACAGGTCAGGTCTATTATACTACAGACCAGGTCTAGTATAATAGAGAACAGGTCTATTGTAATGCAGGCCAGGTCTACAGGCAGGTCGAATATAATACAGGCCAGGTCTGTTATAATAGAGGTCAAGTCTATTATAATACAGGTCAAGTCTATTATAATACAGTCTATTATAATACAGGCCAGGTCTATTATAATACAGGCCAAGTCTATTATAATACAGGCCAGGTCTAATATAATACAGGCCAGGTCTGTTGTAATAGAGGTCAAGTCTATTATAATACAGGCCAGGTCGAATATAATACAGGCCAGGTCTGTTATAATACAGGCCAGGTCTATTATAATACAGGCCAGGTCTATTATAATACAGGTCAGGTCGATTATAATACAGACCAGGTCTACATGCCAGGTCTAGTATAATACAGGCCAGTTATATTATAATACAGACAAGGTCTATTATAATACAGGCCATGTCTATTATTATACAGGCCAGGTCTACAGGCCAGGTCTATTATAATACAGGCCAGGTCTATTATAATACAGATCAGGTCTATTATAATACAGACCAGGTCTATTATAATACAGATCAGGTCTATTATAATAAAGGCCAGGTCTATTATAATACAGATCAGGTCTATTATAATACAGACCAGGTCTATTATAATACAGATCAGGTCTATTATAATACAGGCCAGGTCTATTATAATACAGGCCAGGTCTATTATAATACAGGCCAGGTCTATTATAATACAGGCCAGGTCTAATATAATACAGGCCAGGTCTAGTATAATACAGACCAGGTCTATTATAATACAGGTAATGTCTATTATTATACAGGCCAGGTCTACAGGCAGTTCTATTATAATACAGACCAGGTCTAGTATAACACAGGTCAGGTCTATTATAATACAGGCCAGGTCTACAGGTCAGGTCTAGTATAATACAGACCAGGTCTATTATAATACAGGTAATGTCTATTATAATACAGGCCAGGTCTACAGGCAGGTCTATTATAATACAGACCAGGTCTAGTATAACACAGGTCAGGTCTATTATAATACAGACCAGGTCTAGTATAACACAGGTCAGGTCTATTATAATACAAGCCAAGTCTATAATAATACAGGCCAGGTCTACAGGTCAGGTCTAGAATAATACAGGTCAGGTCTATTATACTACAGACCAGGTCTAGTATAATAGAGAACAGGTCTATTGTAATGCAGGCCAGGTCTACAGGCAGGTCGAATATAATACAGGCCAGGTCTGTTATAATAGAGGTCAAGTCTATTATAATACAGGTCAAGTCTATTATAATACAGTCTATTATAATACAGGCCAGGTCTATTATAATACAGGCCAAGTCTATTATAATACAGGCCAGGTCTAATATAATACAGGCCAGGTCTGTTGTAATAGAGGTCAAGTCTATTATAATACAGGCCAGGTCGAATATAATACAGGCCAGGTCTGTTATAATACAGGCCAGGTCTATTATAATACAGGCCAGGTCTATTATAATACAGGTCAGGTCGATTATAATACAGACCAGGTCTACATGCCAGGTCTAGTATAATACAGGCCAGTTATATTATAATACAGACAAGGTCTATTATAATACAGGCCATGTCTATTATAATACAGGCCAGGTCTATTATAATACAGGTCAGGTCTAATATAATACAGCACAGGTCTATTATAATACAGGTCAGGTCTATTATAATGCAGGCCAGGTCTATTAAAATACAGGACAGGTCAACAGGCCAGGTCTAGTATAATACACGCCAGGTCTATTATAATACAAGCCATGTCTATTATAATACAGGTCAGGTCTACAGGTCAGTTATATTATTATACAGACCAGGTCTAAAAGAATACAGGCCATGTCTACAGGCCAGGTCTATTATAATACAGGTCAGGTCTACAGGTCAGGTATATTATTATACAGACCAGGTCTATTATAATACAGGCCAAGTCTATTATAATACAGGCCAGGTCTACAGGTCAGGTATATTATTATACAGGCCAGGTCTATTATAATACAGACCAGGTCTACTGGCCAGGTCTAGTATAATACAGGTCAGGTCTATTATAATACAGGCCTGTTCTAATATAATACAGGCCAGGTCTATTATAATACAGGTCAGGTCTATCATAATACAGGCCAGGTCTATAATAATACAGACCAGGTCTATTATAATACAGGCCAGGTCTATTATAAAACAGGCCAGGTCTATTATAATACAGACCAGGTCTATTATAATACAGGCCAGGTCTATTATAAAACAGGCCAGGTCTATTATAATACAGACCAGGTCTATTATTATACAGGCCAGGTCTATTATAATACAGACCAGGTCTATTATAATACAGGCCAGGTCTATTATAATACAGACCAGGTCTATTATAATACAGGCCAGGTATATTATAATACAGGTCAGGTCTACAGGCCAGGTCTATTATAATACAGGCCAAGTCTATTATAATACAGGCCAGGTCTACAGGCCAGGTCTATTATAATACAGGCCAGGTCTATTATAATACAGACCAGGTCTAGTATAATAGAGGCCAGGTCTATTGTAATACAGACCAGGTCTATTATAATACAGGACAGGTCTATTATAATACAGGCCAGGTCTATTATAATACAGGTCAGGTCTATTATAATACAGGACAGGTCTATTATAATACAGACCAGGTCTATTATAATACAGGACAGGTCTATTGTAATACAGGCCAGGTCTATTATAATACAGGACAGGTCTATTATAATACAGGTCAGGTCTATTATAATACAGGTCAGGTATATTATAATACAGACCAGGTCTATTATAATACAAGCCATGTCTATTATTATAATGCAGGCCAGGTCTATTATAATACAGGTCATGTCTATTATTATAAAGGCCAGGTCTACAGGCCAGGACTATTATTATACAGGTCAGGTCTATTATAATGCAGGCCAGGTCTAATATAATACAGGCCAGGTCTAATATAATACAGGCCAGGTCTATTATAATACAGACCAGGTCTATTATAATACAGGCCAAGTCTATTATAATACAGGCCTGGTCTACAGACCAGGTCTATTATAATACAGGCCATGTCTATTATTATACAGGCCATATCTACAAGCCAGGTCTATTATAATACAGGCCAGGTCTAGTATAATACAGGTCAGATCTATTATAATGCAGGCCAGGTCTAGTATAATAGAGAACAGGTCTATTGTAATACAGGCCAGGTCTACAGGCAGGTCGAATATAATACAGGCCAGGTCTGTTATAATAGAGGTCAAGTCTATTATAATACAGGTCAAGTCTATTATAATACAGGCCAGGTCTAATATAATACAGGCCAGGTCTGTTATAATACAGGTCAAGTCTATTATAATACAGGCCAGGTCTAATATAATACAGGCCAGGTCTGTTATAATAGAGGTCAAGTCTATTATAATACAGGCCAGGTCTGTTATAATACAGGCCAGTTATATTATAATACAGACAAGGACTATTATAATACAGGCCATGTCTATTATTATACAGGCCAGGTCTACATGCCAGGTCTATTATAATATAGGCCAGGTCTAGTATAATACAGGTCAGGAATATTATAATGCAGGCCAGGATTGATATAATATAGGCCAGGTCTATTATAATACAGGCCAGGTCTAGTATAATACAGGTCAGATCTATTATAATGCAGGCCAGGTCTAATATAATACAGACCTGGTATTTTATAATACAGGCCATGTCTATTATTATACAGGCCAGGTCTATTATAATACAGGTCAGGTCTATTATAATGCAGGCCAGGTCTAATATAATACAGGCCAGGTCTAATATAATACAGACCAGGTCTATTATAAAACAGGCCAGGTCTATTATATTACAGACCAGGTCTATTATTATACAGGCCAGGTCTATTATAATACAGACCAGGTCTATTATAATACAGGCCAGGTATATTATAATACAGGTCAGGTCTACAGGCCAGGTCTATTATAATACAGGCCAAGTCTATTATAATACAGGCCAGGTCTATTATAATACAGGTCAGGTCTAATATAATACAGCACAGGTCTATTATAATACAGGCCAGGTCTATTATAATACAGGCCAGGTCTATTATAATACAGGTCAGGTCTAATATAATACAGCACAGGTCTATTATAATACAGGTCAGGTCTATTATAATGCAGGCCAGGTCTATTATAATACAGACCAGGTCTAGTATAATAGAGGCCAGGTCTATTGTAATACAGGCCAGGTCTATTATAATACACGACAGGTCTATTATAATACAGGCCAGGTCTATTATTATACAGACCAGGTCTATTATAATACAGGCCAGGTCTGTTATAATACAGACCAGGTCTATTATAATACAAGCCATGTTTATTATTATTATACAGGCCAGGTCTAATATAATACAGACCAGGTCTATTATAATACAGGCCAGGTCTATTATAATACAGGATAGGTCTATTAAAATACAGGCCAGGTCTAATATAATACAGACCAGGTCTATTATAATACAGGCCAGGTCTACAGGCCAGGACTATTATAATACAGACCAGGTCTATTATAATACAGGCCAGGTCTATTATAATACAGGATAGGTCTATTATAATACAGGCCAGGTCTAATATAATACATACCAGCTCTATTATAATACAGGCCAGGTCTATTATAATACAGACCGGTTCTATTATAATACAGGCCAGGTCTACAGGCCAGGTCTAGTATAATACAGGTCAGGTCTATTATAATACAGACCAGGTCTAGTATAATCCAGGCCAGGTCTATTATAATGCAGGCCAGGTCTAGTATAATACAGGTCAGATCTATTATAATGCAGGCCAGGTCTAATATAATACAGACCTGGTATTTTATAATACAGGCCAGGTCTATTATAATACAGGTCAGGTATTTTATAATACAGGCCAGGTCTATTATAATACAGACCTGGTATTTTATAATACAGGTAATGTCTATTATTATACAGGCCAGGTCTACAGGCAGGTCTATTATAATACAGACAAGGTCTAGTATAACACAGGTCAGGTCTATTATAATACAGGCCAGGTCTACATGCCAGGTCTATTATAATACAGACCAGGTCTATTATATTACAGGCCAGGTATTTTATAATACAGGCCAGGTCTAGTATAATACAGACCAGGTCTTTTATAATTCAGGTAATGTCTATTATTATACAGGCCAGGTCTACAGGCAGGTCTATTATAATACAGACCAGGTCTAGTATAACACAGGTCAGGTCTATTATAATACAAGCCAAGTCTATTATAATACAGGCCAGGTCTACAGGTCAGGTCTAGAATAATACAGGTCAGGTCTATTATAATACAGACCAGGTCTAGTATAATAGAGAACAGGTCTATTGTAATACAGGCCAGGTCTACAGGCAGGTCGAATATAATACAGGCCAGGTCTGTTATAATAGAGGTCAAGTCTATTATAATACAGGTCAAGTCTATTATAATACAGGCCAGGTCTAATATAATACAGGCCAGGTCTGTTATAATACAGGTCAAGTCTATTATAATACAGGCCAGGTCTAATATAATACAGGCCAGGTCTGTTATAATAGAGGTCAAGTCTATTATAATACAGGCCAGGTCGAATATAATACAGGCCAGGTCTGTTATAATACAGGCCAGGTCTATTATAATACAGGCCAGTTCTATTATAATACAGGCCAGGTCTGTTATAATACAGGTCAGGTCGATTATAATACAGACCAGGTCTACATGCCAGGTCTAGTATAATACAGGCCAGTTATATTATAATACAGACAAGGTCTATTATAATACAGGCCATGTCTATTATTATAAAGGCCAGGTCTACAGGCCAGGTCTATTTTAATACAGACCAGGTCTAGTATAATACAGGTCAGGTCTATTATAATGCAGGCCAGGTCTAATATAATACAGGCCAGGTCTATTATAATACAGGATAGGTCTAGTTTAATACAGGCCAGGTCTAATATAATACAGGCCAGGTCTAATATAATACAGACCAGGTCTATTATAATACAGGCCAGGTCTATTATAATACAGACCAGGTCGAATATAATACAGGCCAGGTCTGTTATAATAGAGGTCAAGTCTATTATAATACAGGTCAAGTCTATTATAATACAGGCCAGGTCTAGTATAATACAGGTCAGATCTATTATAATACAGGTCAGATCTATTATAATACAGGCCAAGTCTATTATAATACAGGCCAGGTCTACAGGCCAGGTCTATTATAATACAGGTCAGGTCTATTATAAAACAGACCAGGTCTAGTATAATACAGGCCAGGTCTATTATAATACAGACCAGGTCTAGTATAACACAGGTCAGGTCTATTATAATACAGACCAGGTCTATTATAATACAGGCCAGGTCTATTATAAAACAGGCCAGGTCTATTATAATACAGACCAGGTCTATTATTATACAGGCCAGGTCTATTATAATACAGACCAGGTCTATTATAATACAGGCCAGGTCTATTATAATACAGACCAGGTCTATTATAATACAGGCCAGGTATATTATAATACAGGTCAGGTCTACAGGCCAGGTCTATTATAATACAGGCCAAGTCTATTATAATACAGGCCAGGTCTACAGGCCAGGTCTATTATAATACAGGCCAGGTCTATTATAATACAGACCAGGTCTAGTATAATAGAGGCCAGGTCTATTGTAATACAGGCCAGGTCTATTATAATACAGGACAGGTCTATTATAATACAGGCCAGGTCTATTATAATACAGGTCAGGTCTATTATAATACAGGACAGGTCTATTATAATACAGACCAGGTCTATTATAATACAGGACAGGTCTATTGTAATACAGGCCAGGTCTATTATAATACAGGACAGGTCTATTATAATACAGGTCAGGTCTATTATAATACAGGTCAGGTATATTATAATACAGACCAGGTCTATTATATTACAAGCCATGTCTATTATTATAATGCAGGCCAGGTCTATTATAATACAGGTCATGTCTATTATTATAAAGGCCAGGTCTACAGGCCAGGACTATTATTATACAGGTCAGGTCTATTATAATGCAGGCCAGGTCTAATATAATACAGGCCAGGTCTATTATAATACAGGCCAGGTCTATTATAATACAGGCCAGGTCTATTATAATACAGGCCAGGTCTAATATAATACAGGCCAGGTCTATTATAATACAGACCAGGTCTATTATAATACAGGCCAAGTCTATTATAATACAGGTCTGGTCTACAGGCCAGGTCTAGTATAATACAGGCCAGTTCTATTATAATACAGACCAGGTCTATTATAATACAGGCCATGTCTATTATTATACAGGCCATATCTACAGGCCAGGTCTATTATAATACAGGCCAGGTCTAGTATAATACAGGTCAGATCTATTATAATGCAGGCCAGGTCTAGTATAATAGAGAACAGGTCTATTGTAATACAGGCCAGGTCTACAGGCAGGTCGAATATAATACAGGCCAGGTCTGTTATAATAGAGGTCAAGTCTATTATAATACAGGTCAAGTCTATTATAATACAGGCCAGGTCTAATATAATACAGGCCAGGTCTGTTATAATACAGGTCAAGTCTATTATAATACAGGCCAGGTCTAATATAATACAGGCCAGGTCTGTTATAATAGAGGTCAAGTCTATTATAATACAGGCCAGGTCTGTTATAATACAGGCCAGTTATATTATAATACAGACAAGGACTATTATAATACAGGCCATGTCTATTATTATACAGGCCAGGTCTACATGCCAGGTCTATTATAATATAGGCCAGGTCTAGTATAATACAGGTCAGGAATATTATAATGCAGGCCAGGATTGATATAATATAGGCCAGGTCTATTATAATACAGGCCAGGTCTAGTATAATACAGGTCAGATCTATTATAATGCAGGCCAGGTCTAATATAATACAGACCTGGTATTTTATAATACAGGCCATGTCTATTATTATACAGGCCAGGTCTATTATAATACAGGTCAGGTCTATTATAATGCAGGCCAGGTCTAATATAATACAGGCCAGGTCTAATATAATACAGACCAGGTCTATTATAAAACAGGCCAGGTCTATTATAATACAGACCAGGTCTATTATTATACAGGCCAGGTCTATTATAATACAGACCAGGTCTATTATAATACAGGCCAGGTATATTATAATACAGGTCAGGTCTACAGGCCAGGTCTATTATAATACAGGCCAAGTCTATTATAATACAGGCCAGGTCTATTATAATACAGGTCAGGTCTAATATAATACAGCACAGGTCTATTATAATACAGGCCAGGTCTATTATAATACAGGCCAGGTCTATTATAATACAGGTCAGGTCTAATATAATACAGCACAGGTCTATTATAATACAGGTCAGGTCTATTATAATGCAGGCCAGGTCTATTATAATACAGACCAGGTCTAGTATAATAGAGGCCAGGTCTATTGTAATACAGGCCAGGTCTATTATAATACAGGACAGGTCTATTATAATACAGGCCAGGTCTATTATTATACAGACCAGGTCTATTATAATACAGGCCAGGTCTGTTATAATAGAGGCCAGGTCTATTATAATACAGGCCAAGTCTATTATAATACAGGCCAGGTCTATTATAATACAGGTCAGGTCTAATATAATACAGCACAGGTCTATTATAATACAGGCCAGGTCTATTATAATACAGGCCAGGTCTATTATAATACAGGTCAGGTCTAATATAATACAGCACAGGTCTATTATAATACAGGTCAGGTCTATTATAATGCAGGCCAGGTCTATTATAATACAGACCAGGTCTAGTATAATAGAGGCCAGGTCTATTGTAATACAGGCCAGGTCTATTATAATACAGGACAGGTCTATTATAATACAGGCCAGGTCTATTATTATACAGACCAGGTCTATTATAATACAGGCCAGGTCTGTTATAATAGAGGTCAGGTCTATTATAATACAGGTCAGGTATATTATAATACAGACCAGGTCTATTATAATACAAGCCATGTTTATTATTATAATGCAGGCCAGGTCTAATATAATACAGACCAGGTCTATTATAATACAGGCCAGGTCTATTATAATACAGGATAGGTCTATTAAAATACAGGCCAGGTCTAATATAATACAGACCAGGTCTATTATAATACAGGCCAGGTCTACAGGCCAGGACTATTATAATACAGACCAGGTCTATTATAATACAGGCCAGGTCTATTATAATACAGGATAGGTCTATTATAATACAGGCCAGGTCTAATATAATACAGACCAGGTCTATTATAATACAGGCCAGGTCTATTATAATACAGACCAGGTCTATTATAATACAGGCCAGGTCTACAGGCCAGGTCTAGTATAATACAGGTCAGGTCTATTATAATACAGACCAGGTCTAGTATAATCCAGGCCAGGTCTATTATAATGCAGGCCAGGTCTAGTATAATACAGGTCAGATCTATTATAATGCAGGCCAGGTCTAATATAATACAGACCTGGTATTTTATAATACAGGCCAGGTCTATTATAATACAGGTCAGGTATTTTATAATACAGGCCAGGTCTATTATAATACAGACCTGGTATTTTATAATACAGGTAATGTCTATTATTATACAGGCCAGGTCTACAGGCAGGTCTATTATAATACAGACCAGGTCTAGTATAACACAGGTCAGGTCTATTATAATACAGGCCAGGTCTACATGCCAGGTCTATTATAATACAGACCAGGTCTATTATATTACAGGCCAGGTATTTTATAATACAGGCCAGGTCTAGTATAATACAGACCAGGTCTTTTATAATACAGGTAATGTCTATTATTATACAGGCCAGGTCTACAGGCAGGTCTATTATAATACAGACCAGGTCTAGTATAACACAGATCAGGTCTATTATAATACAAGCCAAGTCTATTATAATACAGGCCAGGTCTACAGGTCAGGTCTAGAATAATACAGGTCAGGTCTATTATAATACAGACCAGGTCTAGTATAATAGAGAACAGGTCTATTGTAATACAGGCCAGGTCTACAGGCAGGTCGAATATAATACAGGCCAGGTCTGTTATAATAGAGGTCAAGTCTATTATAATACAGGTCAAGTCTATTATAATACAGGCCAGGTCTAATATAATACAGGCCAGGTCTGTTATAATACAGGTCAAGTCTATTATAATACAGGCCAGGTCTAATATAATACAGGCCAGGTCTGTTATAATAGAGGTCAAGTCTATTATAATACAGGCCAGGTCGAATATAATACAGGCCAGGTCTGTTATAATACAGGTCAGGTCTATTATAATACAGGCCAGTTCTATTATAATACAGGCCAGGTCTGTTATAATACAGGTCAGGTCGATTATAATACAGACCAGGTCTACATGCCAGGTCTAGTATAATACAGGCCAGTTATATTATAATACAGACAAGGTCTATTATAATACAGGCCATGTCTATTATTATAAAGGCCAGGTCTACAGGCCAGGTCTATTTTAATACAGACCAGGTCTAGTATAATACAGGTCAGGTCTATTATAATGCAGGCCAGGTCTAATATAATACAGGCCAGGTCTATTATAATACAGGATAGGTCTAGTTTAATACAGGCCAGGTCTAATATAATACAGGCCAGGTCTAATATAATACAGACCAGGTCTATTATAATACAGGCCAGGTCTATTATAATACAGACCAGGTCGAATATAATACAGGCCAGGTCTGTTATAATAGAGGTCAAGTCTATTATAATACAGGTCAAGTCTATTATAATACAGGCCAGGTCTAGTATTATACAGGTCAGATCTGTTATAATACTGGTCAGATCTATTATAATACAGGCCAAGTCTATTATAATACAGGCCAGGTCTACAGGCCAGGTCTATTATAATACAGGTCAGGTCTATTATAATACAGACCAGGTCTAGTATAATACAGGCCAGGTCTATTATAATACAGACCAGGTCTAGTATAACACAGGTCAGGTCTATTATAATACAGACCAGGTCTAGTATAACACAGGTCAGGTCTATTATAATACAAGCCAAGTCTATTATAATACAGGCCAGGTCTACAGGTCAGGTCTAGAATAATACAGGTCAGGTCTATTATAATACAGACCAGGTCTAGTATAATAGAGAACAGGTCTATTGTAATACAGGCCAGGTATACAGGCAGGTCGAATATAATACAGGCCAGGTCTGTTATAATAGAGGTCAAGTCTATTATAATACAGGTCAAGTCTATTATAATACAGGCCAGGTCTAATATAATACAGGCCAGGTCTGTTATAATACAGGTCAAGTCTATTATTATACAGGCCAGGTCTAATATAATACAGGCCAGGTCTGTTATAATGGAGGTCAAGTCTATTATAATACAGGCCAGGTCGATTTTAATACAGGCCAGGTCTGTTATAATACAGGCCAGGTCTATTATAATACAGGCCAGGTCTATTATAATACAGGTCAGGTCGATTATAATACAGGCCAGGTCTACAGGTCAGGTCTAGAATAATACAGGTCAGGTCTATTATAATACAGACCAGGTCTAGTATAATAGAGAACAGGTCTATTGTAATACAGGCCAGGTATACAGGCAGGTCGAATATAATACAGGCCAGGTCTGTTATAATAGAGGTCAAGTCTATTATAATACAGGTCAAGTCTATTATAATACAGGCCATGTCTATTATTATACAGGCCAGGTCTACAGGCCAGGTCTATTATAATACAGGCCAGGTCTAGTATAATACAGGTCAGGAATATTATAATGCAGGCCAGGATTGATATAATATAGGCCAGGTCTATTATAATACAGGCCAGGTCTATTATAATACAGGCCAGGTATATTATAATACAGGTCAGGTCTACAGGCCAGGTCTATTATAATACAGACCAGGTCTATTATTATACAGGTCAGGTCTACAGGCCAGGTCTAGTATAATAGAGGCCATGTCTATTGTAATACAGACCAGGTCTAGTATAATACAGACCAGGTCTATTATAATACAGGCCATGTCTATTATTATACAGGCCAGGTCTATAATAATACAGGTCAGGTCTATTATAATGCAGGCCAGGTCTAATATAATACAGGCCAGGTCTAATATAATACAGACCAGGTCTATTATAAAACAGGCCAGGTCTATTATAATACAGGCCAGGTCTATTATAATACAGGCCAGGTCTATTATTATACAGGCCAGGTCTATTATAATACAGGCCAGGTCTATTATAATACAGGCCAGGTATATTATAATACAGGTCAGGTCTACAGGCCAGGTCTAGTATAATAGAGGCCAGGTCTATTGTAATACAGACCAGGTCTATTATTATACAGGCCAGGTCTATTATAATACAGACCAGGTCTATTATTATACAGACCAGGTCTATTATAATACAGACCAGGTCTATTATAATACAGGCCAGGTCTATTATAATACAGACCAGGTCTATTATAATACAGGCCAGGTATATTATAATACAGGTCAGGTCTATTATAATACAGACCAGGTCTATTATAATACTGGCCAGGTCTATTATAATACAGACCAGGTCTATTATAGTACATGCCAGGTCTATTGTAATACAGGTCAGGTCTATTATAATGCAGGCCAGGTCTAATATAAAACAGGCCAGGTCTAATATAATACAGACCAGGTCTATTATAAAACAGGCCAGGTCTATTATAATACAGACCAGGTCTATTATAATACAGGCCAGGTATATTATAATACAGGTCAGGTCTACAGGCCAGGTCTATTATAATACAGGCCAAGTCTATTATAATACAGGCCAGGTCTACAGGTCAGGTCTACAGGTCAGGTCTACAGGTCAGGTCTACAGGTCAGGTCTACAGGTCGGGTCTACAGGCCAGGTCTATTATAATACAGACCAGGTCTACAGGTCAGGTCTATTATTATACAGCACAGGTCTATTATAATACAGGTCAGGTCTACAGGTCAGGTCTACAGGCCAGGTCTATTATAATACAGGCCAGGTCTACAGGTCAGGTCTATTATTATACAGCACAGGTCTATTATAATACAGGTCAGGTCTACAGGTCAGGTCTACAGGTCAGGTCTAGTACAATACAGCACATGTCTATTATAATACAGACCAGGTCTACAGGCCAGGTCTATTATAATACAGGCCAAGTCTAATATATTACAGACCAGGTCTATTATAATACAGGTCAGGTCTACAGGCCAGGTCTATTATAATACAGGCCAAGTCTATTATAATACAGGCCAGGTCTACAGGTCAGGTCTATTATAATACAGACCAGGTCTATTATAATACAGACCAGGTCTATTATAATACAGGCCAGGTCTACAGGTCAGGTCTATTATAATACAGACCAGGTCTATTATAATACAGACCAAGTCTATTATAATACAGGCCAGGTCTAGTATAATAGAGGCCAGGTCTATTATAATACAGACCAGGTCTAGTATAATAGAGGCCAGGTCTATTGTAATACAGGCCAGGTCTATTATAATACAGACCAGGTCTATTATAATACAGGCCAGGTCTATTATAATACAGGCCAGGTCTAGTATAATAGAGGCCAGGTCTATTGTAATACAGGCCAGGTCTATTATAATACAGGACAGGTCTATTATAATACAGGCCAGGTCTATTATAATACAGGTCAGGTCTATTATAATACAGGACAGGTCTATTATAATACAGACCAGGTCTATTATAATACAGGACAGGTCTGTTATAATAGAGGTCAGGTCTATTGTAATACAGGCCAGGTCTATTATAATACAGGACAGGTCTATTATAATACAGGTCAGGTCTATTATAATACAGACCAGGTCTATTATAATACAGGTCAGGTCTATTATAATACAGACCAGGTCTATTATAATACAGGCCAGGTCTATTATAATACAGGCCAAGTCTATTATAATACAGGCCAAGTCTATTATAATACAGGCCAGGTCTATTATAATACAGGCCAAGTCTATTATAATACAGGCCAGGTCTACAGGCCAGGTCTAGTATAATACAGGTCAGGTCTATTATAATACAGACCAGGTCTATTATAATACAGACCAGGTCTATTATAATACAGATCAGGTCTATTATAATACAGGCCAGGTCTATTATAATACAGGCCAGGTCTATTATAATACAGGCCAGGTCTATTATAATACAGATCAGGTCTATTATAATACAGACCAGGTCTATTATAATACAGATCAGGTCTATTATAATAAAGGCCAGGTCTATTATAATACAGATCAGGTCTATTATAATACAGACCAGGTCTATTATAATACAGATCAGGTCTATTATAATACAGGCCAGGTCTACAGGTCAGGTCTAGAATAATACAGGTCAGGTCTATTATACTACAGACCAGGTCTAGTATAATAGAGAACAGGTCTATTGTAATGCAGGCCAGGTCTACAGGCAGGTCGAATATAATACAGGCCAGGTCTGTTATAATAGAGGTCAAGTCTATTATAATACAGGTCAAGTCTATTATAATACAGTCTATTATAATACAGGCCAGGTCTATTATAATACAGGCCAAGTCTATTATAATACAGGCCAGGTCTAATATAATACAGGCCAGGTCTGCTGTAATAGAGGTCAAGTCTATTATAATACAGGCCAGGTCGAATATAATACAGGCCAGGTCTGTTATAATACAGGCCAGGTCTATTATAATACAGGCCAGGTCTATTATAATACAGGTCAGGTCGATTATAATACAGACCAGGTCTACATGCCAGGTCTAGTATAATACAGGCCAGTTATATTATAATACAGACAAGGTCTATTATAATACAGGCCATGTCTATTATTATACAGGCCAGGTCTACAGGCAAGGTCTATTATAATACAGTCCAGGTCTATTATAATACAGATCAGGTCTATTATAATACAGACCAGGTCTATTATAATACAGATCAGGTCTATTATAATAAAGGCCAGGTCTATTATAATACAGATCAGGTCTATTATAATACAGACCAGGTCTATTATAATACAGGCCAGGTCTATTATAATACAGGCCAGGTCTATTATAATACAGGCCAGGTCTATTATAATACAGGCCAGGTCTAATATAATACAGGCCAGGTCTAGTATAATACAGACCAGGTCTATTATAATACAGGTAATGTCTATTATTATACAGGCCAGGTCTACAGGCAGGTCTATTATAATACAGACCAGGTCTAGTATAACACAGGTCAGGTCTATTATAATACAGGCCAGGTCTACAGGTCAGGTCTAGTATAATACAGACCAGGTCTATTATAATACAGGTAATGTCTATTATAATACAGGCCAGGTCTACAGGCAGGTCTATTATAATACAGACCAGGTCTAGTATAACACAGGTCAGGTCTATTATAATACAGACCAGGTCTAGTATAACACAGGTCAGGTCTATTATAATACAAGCCAAGTCTATTATAATACAGGCCAGGTCTACAGGTCAGGTCTAGAATAATACAGGTCAGGTCTATTATACTACAGACCAGGTCTAGTATAATAGAGAACAGGTCTATTGTAATGCAGGCCAGGTCTACAGGCAGGTCGAATATAATACAGGCCAGGTCTGTTATAATAGAGGTCAAGTCTATTATAATACAGGTCAAGTCTATTATAATACAGTCTATTATAATACAGGCCAGGTCTATTATAATACAGGCCAAGTCTATTATAATACAGGCCAGGTCTAATATAATACAGGCCAGGTCTGTTGTAATAGAGGTCAAGTCTATTATAATACAGGCCAGGTCGAAAATAATACAGGCCAGGTCTGTTATAATACAGGCCAGGTCTATTATAATACAGGCCAGGTCTATTATAATACAGGTCAGGTCGATTATAATACAGACCAGGTCTACATGCCAGGTCTAGTATAATACAGGCCAGTTATATTATAATACAGACAAGGTCTATTATAATACAGGCCATGTCTATTATTATACAGGCCAGGTCTACAGGCCAGGTCTATTATAATACAGGCCAGGTCTAGTATAATACAGGTCAGGAATATTATAATGCAGGCCAGGATTGATATAATATAGGCCAGGTCTATTATAATACAGGCCAGGTCTAGTATAATACAGGTCAGATCTATTATAATGCAGGCCAGGTCTAATATAATACAGACCAGGTCTAGTATAATACAAGCCAGGTCTATTATAATACAGGCCATGTCTATTATTATACAGGCCAGGTCTATTATAATACAGGTCAGGTCTATTATAATGCAGGCCAGGTCTAATATAATACAGGCCAGGTCTAATATAATACAGACCAGGTCTATTATAAAACAGGCCAGGTCTATTATAATACAGACCAGGTCTATTATTATACAGGCCAGGTCTATTATAATACAGACCAGGTCTATTATAATACAGGCCAGGTCTATTATAATACAGACCGGTTCTATTATAATACATGCCAGGTATATTATAATACACGTCAGGTCTACAGGCCAGGATCTATTATAATACAGGCCAAGTCTATTATAATACAGACCAGGTCTATTATAATAAATTCCAGGTCTATAGGTCAGGTCTATTATAATACAGCCCAGGTCTATTATAAAACAGGCCAGGTCTATTATAATACAGGCCAGGTATACAGGCCAGGTCAGTATAATACAGACGAGGTCTATTATAATACAGGCCAGGTATATTATAATACAGACCAGGTCTATTATATTAGATACAAGGTCTATTATAATACAGACCAGGTCTATTATAATACAGGCCAGGTCTATTATAATACAGATCAGGTCTACAGGTCAGGTATATTATTATACAGGCCAGGTCTATTGTAATACAGACCAGGTCTACTGGCCAGGTCTATATTAAATCAGGCCAAGTCTGTTATAATACAGGCCAGGTATATTATAATACAGACCAGGTAAATTATAATACCGGACAGGTTTATTATAATACAGGCCAGTTCTATTATAATACAGGACAGGTATATTATAATACAGGTCAGGTCTACAGGCCGGGTCTATTATAATACAGGTCAGGTCTATTATAATACAGGTCAGGTCTATTATAATACAGGTCAGGTCTATTATAATACAGGCCAGGTATATTATAATACAGGTCAGGTCTATCATAATACAGGCCAGGTCTATTATAATACAGGTCAGGTCTACAGGCCAGGTCTATTATAATACAGGTCAGGTCTATTATAATACAGGCCAGGTCTATTATAATACAGGTCAGGTCTATCATAATACAGGCCAGGTCTATTATAATACAGGCCAGGTCTATTATAAAACAGGCCAGGTCTATTATAAAACAGGCCAGGTCTATTATAATACAGACCAGGTCTATTATAATACAGGCCAGGTCTATTATAAAACAGGCCAGGTCTATTATAATACAGACCAGGTCTATTATTATACAGGCCAGGTCTATTATAATACAGACCAGGTCTATTATAATACAGGCCAGGTCTATTATAATACAGACCAGGTCTATTATAATACAGGCCAGGTATATTATAATACAGGTCAGGTCTACAGGCCAGGTCTATTATAATACAGGCCAAGTCTATTATAATACAGGCCAGGTCTACAGGCCAGGTCTATTATAATACAGGCCAGGTCTATTATAATACAGACCAGGTCTAGTATAATAGAGGCCAGGTCTATTGTAATACAGGCCAGGTCTATTATAATACAGGACAGGTCTATTATAATACAGGCCAGGTCTATTATAATACAGGTCAGGTCTATTATAATACAGGACAGGTCTATTATAATACAGACCAGGTCTATTATAATACAGGACAGGTCTATTGTAATACAGGCCAGGTCTATTATAATACAGGACAGGTCTATTATAATACAGGTCAGGTCGTTTATTATACAGGTCAGGTATATTATAATACAGACCAGGTCTATTATAATACAAGCCATGTCTATTATTATAATGCAGGCCAGGTCTATTATAATACAGGTCATGTCTATTATTATAAAGGCCAGGTCTACAGGCCAGGACTATTATTATACAGGTCAGGTCTATTATAATGCAGGCCAGGTCTAATATAATACAGGCCAGGTCTATTATAAAACAGGCCAGGTATATTATAATACAGACCAGGTCTATTATATTAGATACAAGGTCTATTATAATACAGACCAGGTCTATTATAATACAGGCCAGGTCTATTATAATACAGGTCAGGTCTACAGGTCAGGTATATTATTATACAGGCCAGGTCTATTGTAATACAGACCAGGTCTACTGGCCAGGTCTATTATAAATCAGGCCAAGTCTGTTATAATACAGGCCAGGTATATTATAATACAGACCAGGTAAATTATAATACCGGACAGGTTTATTATAATACAGGCCAGTTCTATTATAATACAGGCCAGGTATATTATAATAGAGGTCAGGTCTACAGGCCAGGTCTATTATAATACAGGCCAGGTCTATAATAATAAATTCCAGGTCTACAGGCCATGTCTATTATCCTACAGACCAGGTCTATTATAAAACAGGCCAGGTTTATTAAAATACAGACCTCTAGTATAATACAGGCCAGGTATATTATAATACAGGCCAGGTCTATTATAATAAATTCCAGGTCTACAGGTCAGGTCTATTATAATACAGCCCAGGTCTATTATAAAACAGGCCAGGTCTATTATAATACAGGCCAGGTATACAGGCCAGGTCAGTATAATACAGACGAGGTCATTTATAATACAGGCCAGGCATATTATAATACAGACCAGGTCTATTATATTAGATACAAGGTCTATTATAATACAGACCAGGTCTATTATAATACAGGCCAGGTCTATTATAATACAGATCAGGTCTACAGGTCAGGTATATTATTATACAGGCCAGGTCTATTGTAATACAGACCAGGTCTACTGGCCAGGTCTATTATAAATCAGGCCAAGTCTGTTATAATACAGGCCAGGTATATTATAATACAGACCAGGTAAATTATAATACCGGACAGGTTTATTATAATACAGGCCAGTTCTATTATAATACAGGCCAGGTATATTATAATACAGGTCAGGTCTACAGGCCGGGTCTATTATAATACAGGTCAGGTCTATTATAATACAGGTCAGGTCTATTATAATACAGGTCAGGTCTATTATAATACAGGCCAGGTATATTATAATACAGGTCAGGTCTATCATAATACAGGCCAGGTCTATTATAATACAGGTCAGGTCTACAGGCCAGGTCTATTATAATACAGGTCAGGTCTATTATAATACAGGCCAGGTCTATTATAATACAGGTCAGGTCTATCATAATACAGGCCAGGTCTATTATAATACAGACCAGGTCTATTATAATACAGGCCAGGTCTATTATAAAACAGGCCAGGTCTATTATAATACAGACCAGGTCTATTATAATACAGGCCAGGTCTATTATAAAACAGGCCAGGTCTATTATAATACAGACCAGGTCTATTATTATACAGGCCAGGTCTATTATAATACAGACCAGGTCTATTATAATACAGGCCAGGTCTATTATAATACAGACCAGGTCTATTATAATACAGGCCAGGTATATTATAATACAGGTCAGGTCTACAGGCCAGGTCTATTATAATACAGGCCAAGTCTATTATAATACAGGCCAGGTCTACAGGCCAGGTCTATTATAATACAGGCCAGGTCTATTATAATACAGACCAGGTCTAGTATAATAGAGGCCAGGTCTATTGTAATACAGGCCAGGTCTATTATAATACAGGACAGGTCTATTATAATACAGGCCAGGTCTATTATAATACAGGTCAGGTCTATTATAATACAGGACAGGTCTATTATAATACAGACCAGGTCTATTATAATACAGGACAGGTCTATTGTAATACAGGCCAGGTCTATTATAATACAGGACAGGTCTATTATAATACAGGTCAGGTCTATTATAATACAGGTCAGGTATATTATAATACAGACCAGGTCTATTATAATACAAGCCATGTCTATTATTATAATGCAGGCCAGGTCTATTATAATACAGGTCATGTCTATTATTATAAAGGCCAGGTCTACAGGCCAGGACTATTATTATACAGGTCAGGTCTATTATAATGCAGGCCAGGTCTAATATAATACAGGCCAGGTCTATTATAATACAGGCCAGGTCTATTATAATACAGGCCAGGTCTATTATAATACAGTCCAGGTCTAATATAATACAGGCCAGGTCTATTATAATACAGACCAGGTCTATTATAATACAGGCCAAGTCTATTATAATACAGGCCTGGTCTACAGGCCAGGTCTAGTATAATACAGGCCAGTTCTATTATAATACAGACCAGGTCTATTATAATACAGGCCATGTCTATTATTATACAGGCCATATCTACAGGCCAGGTCTATTATAATACAGGCCAGGTCTAGTATAATACAGGTCAGATCTATTATAATGCAGGCCAGGTCTAGTATAATAGAGAACAGGTCTATTGTAATACAGGCCAGGTCTACAGGCAGGTCGAATATAATACAGGCCAGGTCTGTTATAATAGAGGTCAAGTCTATTATAATACAGGTCAAGTCTATTATAATACAGGCCAGGTCTAATATAATACAGGCCAGGTCTGTTATAATACAGGTCAAGTCTATTATAATACAGGCCAGGTCTAATATAATACAGGCCAGGTCTGTTATAATAGAGGTCAAGTCTATTATAATACAGGCCAGGTCTGTTATAATACAGGCCAGTTATATTATAATACAGACCATGTCTATTATTATACAGGCCAGGTCTACATGCCAGGTCTATTATAATATAGGCCAAGTCTAGTATAATACAGGTCAGGAATATTATAATGCAGGCCAGGATTGATATAATATAGGCCAGGTCTATTATAATACAGGCCAGGTCTAGTATAATACAGGTCAGATCTATTATAATGCAGGCCAGGTCTAATATAATACAGACCTGGTATTTTATAATACAGTCCATGTCTATTATTATACAGGCCAGGTCTATTATAATACAGGTCAGGTCTATTATAATGCAGGCCAGGTCTAATATAATACAGACCAGGTCTATTATAAAACAGGCCAGGTCTATTATAATACAGACCAGGTCTATTATTATACAGGCCAGGTCTATTATAATACAGACCAGGTCTATTATAATACAGGCCAGGTATATTTTAATACAGGTCAGGTCTACAGGCCAGGTCTATTATAATACAGGCCAAGTCTATTATAATACAGGCCAGGTCTATTATAATACAGGTCAGGTCTAATATAATACAGCACAGGTCTATTATAATACAGGCCAGGTCTATTATAATACAGGCCAGGTCTATTATAATACAGGTCAGGTCTAATATAATACAGCACAGGTCTATTATAATACAGGTCAGGTCTATTATAATGCAGGCCAGGTCTATTATAATACAGACCAGGTCTAGTATAATAGAGGCCAGGTCTATTGTAATACAGGCCAGGTCTATTATAATACAGGACAGGTCTATTATAATACAGGCCAGGTCTATTATTATACAGACCAGGTCTATTATAATACAGGCCAGGTCTGTTATAATAGAGGTCAGGTCTATTATAATACAGGTCAGGTATATTATAATACAGACCAGGTCTATTATAATACAAGCCATGTTTATTATTATAATGCAGGCCAGGTCTAATATAATACAGACCAGGTCTATTATAATACAGGCCAGGTCTATTATAATACAGGATAGGTCTATTAAAATACAGGCCAGGTCTAATATAATACAGACCAGGTCTATTATAATACAGGCCAGGTCTACAGGCCAGGACTATTATAATACAGACCAGGTCTATTATAATACATGCCAGGTCTATTATAATACAGGATAGGTCTATTATAATACAGGCCAGGTCTAATATAATACAGACCAGGTCTATTATAATACAGGCCAGGTCTATTATAATACAGACCAGGTCTATTATAATACAGGCCAGGTCTACAGGCCAGGTCTAGTATAATACAGGTCAGGTCTATTATAATACAGACCAGGTCTAGTATAATCCAGGCCAGGTCTATTATAATGCAGGCCAGGTCTAGTATAATACAGGTCAGATCTATTATAATGCAGGCCAGGTCTAATATAATACAGACCTGGTATTTTATAATACAGGCCAGGTCTATTATAATACAGGTCAGGTATTTTATAATACAGGCCAGGTCTATTATAATACAGACCTGGTATTTTATAATACAGGTAATGTCTATTATTATACAGGCCAGGTCTACAGGCAGGTCTATTATAATACAGACCAGGTCTAGTATAACAGAGGTCAGGTCTATTATAATACAGGCCAGGTCTACATGCCAGGTCTATTATAATACAGACCAGGTCTATTATATTACAGGCCAGGTATTTTATAATACAGGCCAGGTCTAGTATAATACAGACCAGGTCTTTTATAATACAGGTAATGTCTATTATTATACAGGCCAGGTCTACAGGCAGGTCTATTATAATACAGACCAGGTCTAGTATAACACAGGTCAGGTCTATTATAATACAAGCCAAGTCTATTATAATACAGGCCAGGTCTACAGGTCAGGTCTAGAATAATACAGGTCAGGTCTATTATAATACAGACCAGGTCTAGTATAATAGAGAACAGGTCTATTGTAATACAGGCCAGGTCTACAGGCAGGTCGAATATAATACAGGCCAGGTCTGTTATAATAGAGGTCAAGTCTATTATAATACAGGTCAAGTCTATTATAATACAGGCCAGGTCTAATATAATACAGGCCAGGTCTGTTATAATACAGGTCAAGTCTATTATAATACAGGCCAGGTCTAATATAATACAGGCCAGGTCTGTTATAATAGAGGTCAAGTCTATTATAATACAGGCCAGGTCGAATATAATACAGGCCAGGTCTGTTATAATACAGGCCAGGTCTATTATAATACAGGCCAGTTCTATTATAATACAGGCCAGGTCTGTTATAATACAGGTCAGGTCGATTATAATACAGACCAGGTCTACATGCCAGGTCTAGTATAATACAGGCCAGTTATATTATAATACAGACAAGGTCTATTATAATACAGGCCATGTCTATTATTATAAAGGCCAGGTCTACAGGCCAGGTCTATTTTAATACAGACCAGGTCTAGTATAATACAGGTCAGGTCTATTATAATGCAGGCCAGGTCTAATATAATACAGGCCAGGTCTATTATAATACAGGATAGGTCTAGTATAATACAGGCCAGGTCTAATATAATACAGGCCAGGTCTAATATAATACAGACCAGGTCTATTATAATACAGGCCAGGTCTATTATAATACAGACCAGGTCGAATATAATACAGGCCAGGTCTGTTATAATAGAGGTCAAGTCTATTATAATACAGGTCAAGTCTATTATAATACAGGCCAGGTCTAATATAATACAGGCCAGGTCTGTTATAATACAGGTCAAGTCTATTATAATACAGGCCAGGTCTAATATAATACAGGCCAGGTCTGTTATAATGGAGGTCAAGTCTATTATAATACAGGCCAGGTCGAATATAATACAGGCCAGGTCTGTTATAATACAGGCCAGGTCTATTATAATACAGGCCAGGTCTATTATAATACAGGTCAGGTCGATTATAATACAGACCAGGTCTACATGCCAGGTCTAGTATAATACAGGCCAGTTATATTATAATACAGACAAGGTCTATTATAATACAGGCCATGTCTATTATTATACAGGCCAGGTCTACAGGCCAGGTCTATTATAATACAGGCCAGGTCTAGTATAATACAGGTCAGGAATATTATAATGCAGGCCAGGATTGATATAATATAGGCCAGGTCTATTATAATACAGGCCAGGTCTATTATAATACAGGCCAGGTATATTATAATACAGGTCAGGTCTACAGGCCAGGTCTATTATAATACAGACCAGGTCTATTATTATACAGGTCAGGTCTACAGGCCAGGTCTAGTATAATAGAGGCCAGGTCTATTGTAATACAGACCAGGTCTAGTATAATACAGACCAGGTCTATTATAATACAGGCCATGTCTATTATTATACAGGCCAGGTCTATTATAATACAGGTCAGGTCTATTATAATGCAGGCCAGGTCTAATATAATACAGGCCAGGTCTAATATAATACAGACCAGGTCTATTATAAAACAGGCCAGGTCTATTATAATACAGGCCAGGTCTATTATAATACAGGCCAGGTCTATTATTATACAGGCCAGGTCTATTATAATACAGGCCAGGTCTATTATAATACAGGCCAGGTATATTATAATACAGGTCAGGTCTACAGGCCAGGTCTAGTATAATAGAGGCCAGGTCTATTGTAATACAGACCAGGTCTATTATTATACAGGCCAGGTCTATTATAATACAGACCAGGTCTATTATTATACAGGCCAGGTCTATTATAATACAGACCAGGTCTATTATAATACAGGCCAGGTCTATTATAATACAGACCAGGTCTATTATAATACAGGCCAGGTATATTATAATACAGGTCAGGTCTATTATAATACAGACCAGGTCTATTATAATACTGGCCAGGTCTATTATAATACAGACCAGGTCTATTATAGTACATGCCAGGTCTATTGTAATACAGGCCAGGTCCAATATAATACTGGCCAGGTCTACAGGTCAGGTCTAGTATAATACAGACCAGGTCTAGTATAATAGAGGCCAGGTCTATTGTAATACAGGCCAGGTCTATTATAATACAGGACAGTTCTATTATAATACAGGCCAGGTCTATTATAATACAGGTCAGGTCTATTATAATACAGGACAGGTCTATTATAATACAGACCAGGTCTATTATAATACAGGACAGGTCTATTGTAATACAGGCCAGGTCTATTATAATACAGGACAGGTCTATTATAATACAGGCCAGGTCTGTTATAATAGAGGTCAGGTCTAGTATAATACAGGTCAGATCTATTATAATGCAGGCCAGGTCTAATATAATACAGACCAGGTCTAGTATAATACAGACCAGGTCTATTATAATACAGGCCATGTCTATTATTATACAGGCCAGGTCTATTATAATACAGGTCAGGTCTATTATAATGCAGGCCAGGTCTAATATAAAACAGACCAGGTCTAATATAATACAGACCAGGTCTATTATAAAACAGGCCAGGTCTATTATAATACAGACCAGGTCTATTATAATACAGGCCAGGTATATTATAATACAGGTCAGGTCTACAGGCCAGGTCTATTATAATACAGGCCAAGTCTATTATAATACAGGCCAGGTCTACAGGTCAGGTCTACAGGTCAGGTCTACAGGTCAGGTCTACAGGTCAGGTCTACAGGTCAGGTCTACAGGTCAGGTCTATTATAATACAGGCCAGGTCTACAGGTCAGGTCTATTATTATACAGCACAGGTCTATTATAATACAGGTCAGGTCTACAGGTCAGGTCTACAGGCCAGGTCTATTATAATACAGGCCAGGTCTACAGGTCAGGTCTATTATTATACAGCACAGGTCTATTATAATACAGGTCAGGTCTACAGGTCAGGTCTACAGGTCAGGTCTAGTACAATACAGCACAGGTCTATTATAATACAGACCAGGTCTACAGGCCAGGTCTATTATAATACAGGCCAAGTCTAATATATTACAGACCAGGTCTATTATAATACAGGTCAGGTCTACAGGCCAGGTCTATTATAATACAGGCCAAGTCTATTATAATACAGGCCAGGTCTACAGGTCAGGTCTATTATAATACAGACCAGGTCTATTATAATACAGACCAGGTCTATTATAATACAGGCCAGGTCTACAGGTCAGGTCTATTATAATACAGACCAGGTCTATTATAATACAGACCAAGTCTATTATAATACAGGCCAGGTCTAGTATAATAGAGGCCAGGTCTATTATAATACAGACCAGGTCTAGTATAATAGAGGCCAGGTCTATTGTAATACAGGCCAGGTCTATTATAATACAGACCAGGTCTATTATAATACAGGCCAGGTCTATTATAATACAGACCAGGTCTAGTATAATAGAGGCCAGGTCTATTGTAATACAGGCCAGGTCTATTATAATACAGGACAGGTCTATTATAATACAGGCCAGGTCTATTATAATACAGGTCAGGTCTATTATAATACAGGACAGGTCTATTATAATACAGACCAGGTCTATTATAATACAGGACAGGTCTGTTATAATAGAGGTCAGGTCTATTGTAATACAGGCCAGGTCTATTATAATACAGGACAGGTCTATTATAATACAGGTCAGGTCTATTATAATACAGACCAGGTCTATTATAATACAGGTCAGGTCTATTATAATACAGACCAGGTCTATTATAATACAGGCCAGGTCTATTATAATACAGGCCAAGTCTATTATAATACAGGCCAAGTCTATTATAATACAGGCCAGGTCTATTATAATACAGGCCAAGTCTATTATAATACAGGCCAGGTCTACAGGCCAGGTCTAGTATAATACAGGTCAGGTCTATTATAATACAGACCAGGTCTATTATAATACAGACCAGGTCTATTATAATACAGATCAGGTCTATTATAATACAGGCCAGGTCTATTATAATACAGGCCAGGTCTATTATAATACAGGCCAGGTCTATTATAATACAGATCAGGTCTATTATAATACAGACCAGGTCTATTATAATACAGATCAGGTCTATTATAATAAAGGCCAGGTCTATTATAATACAGATCAGGTCTATTATAATACAGACCAGGTCTATTATAATACAGATCAGGTCTATTATAATACAGGCCAGGTCTATTATAATAGAGGCCAGGTCTATTGTAATACAGGCCAGGTCTATTATAATACAGACCAGGTCTATTATAATACAGGCCAGGTCTATTATAATACAGACCAGGTCTAGTATAATAGAGGCCAGGTCTATTGTAATACAGGCCAGGTCTATTATAATACAGGACAGGTCTATTATAATACAGGCCAGGTCTATTATAATACAGGACAGGTCTGTTATAATAGAGGTCAGGTCTATTGTAATACAGGCCAGGTCTATTATAATACAGGACAGGTCTATTATAATACAGGTCAGGTCTATTATAATACAGACCAGGTCTATTATAATACAGGTCAGGTCTATTATAATACAGACCAGGTCTATTATAATACAGGCCAGGTCTATTATAATACAGGCCAAGTCTATTATAATACAGGCCAAGTCTATTATAATACAGGCCAGGTCTATTATAATACAGGCCAAGTCTATTATAATACAGGCCAGGTCTACAGGCCAGGTCTAGTATAATACAGGTCAGGTCTATTATAATACAGACCAGGTCTATTATAATACAGACCAGGTCTATTATAATACAGATCAGGTCTATTATAATACAGGCCAGGTCTATTATAATACAGGCCAGGTCTATTATAATACAGGCCAGGTCTATTATAATACAGATCAGGTCTATTATAATACAGACCAGGTCTATTATAATACAGATCAGGTCTATTATAATAAAGGCCAGGTCTATTATAATACAGATCAGGTCTATTATAATACAGACCAGGTCTATTATAATACAGATCAGGTCTATTATAATACAGGCCAGGTCTATTATAATACAGGCCAGGTCTATTATAATACAGGCCAGGTCTATTATAATACAGGCCAGGTCTAATATAATACAGGCCAGGTCTAGTATAATACAGACCAGGTCTATTATAATACAGGTAATGTCTATTATTATACAGGCCAGGTCTACAGGCAGGTCTATTATAATACAGACCAGGTCTAGTATAACACAGGTCAGGTCTATTATAATACAGGCCAGGTCTACAGGTCAGGTCTAGTATAATACAGACCAGGTCTATTATAATACAGGTAATGTCTATTATAATACAGGCCAGGTCTACAGGCAGGTCTATTATAATACAGACCAGGTCTAGTATAACACAGGTCAGGTCTATTATAATACAGACCAGGTCTAGTATAACACAGGTCAGGTCTATTATAATACAAGCCAAGTCTATTATAATACAGGCCAGGTCTACAGGTCAGGTCTAGAATAATACAGGTCAGGTCTATTATACTACAGACCAGGTCTAGTATAATAGAGAACAGGTCTATTGTAATGCAGGCCAGGTCTACAGGCAGGTCGAATATAATACAGGCCAGGTCTGTTATAATAGAGGTCAAGTCTATTATAATACAGGTCAAGTCTATTATAATACAGTCTATTATAATACAGGCCAGGTCTATTATAATACAGGCCAAGTCTATTATAATACAGGCCAGGTCTAATATAATACAGGCCAGGTCTGTTGTAATAGAGGTCAAGTCTATTATAATACAGGCCAGGTCTAATATAATACAGGCCAGGTCTAGTATAATACAGACCAGGTCTATTATAATACAGGTAATGTCTATTATTATACAGGCCAGGTCTACAGGCAGGTCTATTATAATACAGACCAGGTCTAGTATAACACAGGTCAGGTCTATTATAATACAGGCCAGGTCTACAGGTCAGGTCTAGTATAATACAGACCAGGTCTATTATAATACAGGTAATGTCTATTATAATACAGGCCAGGTCTACAGGCAGGTCTATTATAATACAGACCAGGTCTAGTATAACACAGGTCAGGTCTATTATAATACAGACCAGGTCTAGTATAACACAGGTCAGGTCTATTATAATACAAGCCAAGTCTATTATAATACAGGCCAGGTCTACAGGTCAGGTCTAGAATAATACAGGTCAGGTCTATTATGCTACAGACCAGGTCTAGTATAATAGAGAACAGGTCTATTGTAATGCAGGCCAGGTCTACAGGCAGGTCGAATATAATACAGGCAAGGTCTGTTATAATAGAGGTCAAGTCTATTATAATACAGGTCAAGTCTATTATAATACAGTCTATTATAATACAGGCCAGGTCTATTATAATACAGGCCAAGTCTATTATAATACAGGCCAGGTCTAATATAATACAGGCCAGGTCTGTTGTAATAGAGGTCAAGTCTATTATAATACAGGCCAGGTCGAATATAATACAGGCCAGGTCTGTTATAATACAGGCCAGGTCTATTATAATACAGGCCAGGTCTATTATAATACAGGTCAGGTCGATTATAATACAGACCAGGTCTACATGCCAGGTCTAGTATAATACAGGCCAGTTATATTATAATACAGACAAGGTCTATTATAATACAGGCCATGTCTATTATTATACAGGCCAGGTCTACAGGCCAGGTCTATTATAATACAGGCCAGGTCTAGTATAATACAGGTCAGGAATATTATAATGCAGGCCAGGATTGATATAATATAGGCCAGGTCTATTATAATACAGGCCAGGTCTAGTATAATACAGGTCAGATCTATTATAATGCAGGCCAGGTCTAATATAATACAGACCAGGTCTAGTATAATACAGGCCAGGTCTATTATAATACAGGCCATGTCTATTATTATACAGGCCAGGTCTATTATAATACAGGTCAGGTCTATTATAATGCAGGCCAGGTCTAATATAATACAGGCCAGGTCTAATATAATACAGACCAGGTCTATTATAAAACAGGCCAGGTCTATTATAATACAGACCAGGTCTATTATTATACAGGCCAGGTCTATTATAATACAGACCAGGTCTATTATAATACAGGCCAGGTCTATTATAATACAGACCGGTTCTATTATAATACATGCCAGGTATATTATAATACACGTCAGGTCTACAGGCCAGGATCTATTATAATACAGACCAGGTCTATTATAATAAATTCCAGGTCTACAGGTCAGGTCTATTATAATACAGCCCAGGTCTATTATAAAACAGGCCAGGTCTATTATAATACAGGCCAGGTATACAGGCCAGGTCAGTATAATACAGACGAGGTCTATTATAATACAGGCCAGGTATATTATAATACAGACCAGGTCTATTATATTAGATACAAGGTCTATTATAATACAGACCAGGTCTATTATAATACAGGCCAGGTCTATTATAATACAGATCAGGTCTACAGGTCAGGTATATTATTATACAGGCCAGGTCTATTGTAATACAGACCAGGTCTACTGGCCAGGTCTATATTAAATCAGGCCAAGTCTGTTATAATACAGGCCAGGTATATTATAATACAGACCAGGTAAATTATAATACCGGACAGGTTTATTATAATACAGGCCAGTTCTATTATAATACAGGACAGGTATATTATAATACAGGTCAGGTCTACAGGCCGGGTCTATTATAATACAGGTCAGGTCTATTATAATACAGGTCAGGTCTATTATAATACAGGTCAGGTCTATTATAATACAGGCCAGGTATATTATAATACAGGTCAGGTCTATCATAATACAGGCCAGGTCTATTATAATACAGGTCAGGTCTACAGGCCAGGTCTATTATAATACAGGTCAGGTCTATTATAATACAGGCCAGGTCTATTATAATACAGGTCAGGTCTATCATAATACAGGCCAGGTCTATTATAATACAGGCCAGGTCTATTATAAAACAGGCCAGGTCTATTATAAAACAGGCCAGGTCTATTATAATACAGACCAGGTCTATTATAATACAGGCCAGGTCTATTATAAAACAGGCCAGGTCTATTATAATACAGACCAGGTCTATTATTATACAGGCCAGGTCTATTATAATACAGACCAGGTCTATTATAATACAGGCCAGGTCTATTATAATACAGACCAGGTCTATTATAATACAGGCCAGGTATATTATAATACAGGTCAGGTCTACAGGCCAGGTCTATTATAATACAGGCCAAGTCTATTATAATACAGGCCAGGTCTACAGGCCAGGTCTATTATAATACAGGCCAGGTCTATTATAATACAGACCAGGTCTAGTATAATAGAGGCCAGGTCTATTGTAATACAGGCCAGGTCTATTATAATACAGGACAGGTCTATTATAATACAGGCCAGGTCTATTATAATACAGGTCAGGTCTATTATAATACAGGACAGGTCTATTATAATACAGACCAGGTCTATTATAATACAGGACAGGTCTATTGTAATACAGGCCAGGTCTATTATAATACAGGACAGGTCTATTATAATACAGGTCAGGTCTATTATAATACAGGTCAGGTATATTATAATACAGACCAGGTCTATTATAATACAAGCCATGTCTATTATTATAATGCAGGCCAGGTCTATTATAATACAGGTCATGTCTATTATTATAAAGGCCAGGTCTACAGGCCAGGACTATTATTATACAGGTCAGGTCTATTATAATGCAGGCCAGGTCTAATATAATACAGGCCAGGTCTATTATAAAACAGGCCAGGTATATTATAATACAGACCAGGTCTATTATATTAGATACAAGGTCTATTATAATACAGACCAGGTCTATTATAATACAGGCCAGGTCTATTATAATACAGGTCAGGTCTACAGGTCAGGTATATTATTATACAGGCCAGGTCTATTGTAATACAGACCAGGTCTACTGGCCAGGTCTATTATAAATCAGGCCAAGTCTGTTATAATACAGGCCAGGTATATTATAATACAGACCAGGTAAATTATAATACCGGACAGGTTTATTATAATACAGGCCAGTTCTATTATAATACAGGCCAGGTATATTATAATACAGGTCAGGTCTACAGGCCAGGTCTATTATAATACAGGCCAGGTCTATTATAATAAATTCCAGGTCTACAGGCCATGTCTATTATCCTACAGACCAGGTCTATTATAAAACAGGCCAGGTTTATTAAAATACAGACCTCTAGTATAATACAGGCCAGGTATATTATAATACAGGCCAGGTCTATTATAATAAATTCCAGGTCTACAGGTCAGGTCTATTATAATACAGCCCAGGTCTATTATAAAACAGGCCAGGTCTATTATAATACAGGCCAGGTATACAGGCCAGGTCAGTATAATACAGACGAGGTCTATTATAATACAGGCCAGGCATATTATAATACAGACCAGGTCTATTATATTAGATACAAGGTCTATTATAATACAGACCAGGTCTATTATAATACAGGCCAGGTCTATTATAATACAGATCAGGTCTACAGGTCAGGTATATTATTATACAGGCCAGGTCTAATATAATACAGACCAGGTCTAGTATAATACAGGCCAGGTCTATTATAATACAGGCCATGTCTATTATTATACAGGCCAGGTCTATTATAATACAGGTCAGGTCTATTATAATGCAGGCCAGGTCTAATATAATACAGGCCAGGTCTAATATAATACAGACCAGGTCTATTATAAAACAGGCCAGGTCTATTATAATACAGACCAGGTCTATTATTATACAGGCCAGGTCTATTATAATACAGACCAGGTCTATTATAATACAGGCCAGGTCTATTATAATACAGAACAGGTTCTATTATAATACATGCCAGGTATATTATAATACACGTCAGGTCTACAGGCCAGGATCTATTATAATACAGGCCAAGTCTATTATAATACAGACCAGGTCTATTATAATAAATTCCAGGTCTACAGGTCAGGTCTATTATAATACAGCCCAGGTCTATTATAAAACAGGCCAGGTCTATTATAATACAGGCCAGGTATACAGGCCAGGTCAGTATAATACAGACGAGGTCTATTATAATACAGGCCAGGTATATTATAATACAGACCAGGTCTATTATATTAGATACAAGGTCTATTATAATACAGACCAGGTCTATTATAATACAGGCCAGGTCTATTATAATACAGATCAGGTCTACAGGTCAGGTATATTATTATACAGGCCAGGTCTATTGTAATACAGACCAGGTCTACTGGCCAGGTCTATATTAAATCAGGCCAAGTCTGTTATAATACAGGCCAGGTATATTATAATACAGACCAGGTAAATTATAATACCGGACAGGTTTATTATAATACAGGCCAGTTCTATTATAATACAGGACAGGTATATTATAATACAGGTCAGGTCTACAGGCCGGGTCTATTATAATACAGGTCAGGTCTATTATAATACAGGTCAGGTCTATTATAATACAGGTCAGGTCTATTATAATACAGGCCAGGTATATTATAATACAGGTCAGGTCTATCATAATACAGGCCAGGTCTATTATAATACAGGTCAGGTCTACAGGCCAGGTCTATTATAATACAGGTCAGGTCTATTATAATACAGGCCAGGTCTATTATAAAACAGGTCAGGTCTATCATAATACAGGCCAGGTCTATTATAATACAGGCCAGGTCTATTATAAAACAGGCCAGGTCTATTATAAAACAGGCCAGGTCTATTATAATACAGACCAGGTCTATTATAATACAGGCCAGGTCTATTATAAAACAGGCCAGGTCTATTATAATACAGACCAGGTCTATTATTATACAGGCCAGGTCTATTATAATACAGACCAGGTCTATTATAATACAGGCCAGGTCTATTATAATACAGACCAGGTCTATTATAATACAGGCCAGGTATATTATAATACAGGCCAGGTCTATTATAAAACAGGCCAGGTATATTATAATACAGACCAGGTCTATTATATTAGATACAAGGTCTATTATAATACAGACCAGGTCTATTATAATACAGGCCAGGTCTATTATAATACAGGTCAGGTCTACAGGTCAGGTATATTATTATACAGGCCAGGTCTATTGTAATACAGACCAGGTCTACTGGCCAGGTCTATTATAAATCAGGCCAAGTCTGTTATAATACAGGCCAGGTATATTATAATACAGACCAGGTAAATTATAATACCGGACAGGTTTATTATAATACAGGCCAGTTCTATTATAATACAGGCCAGGTATATTATAATACAGGTCAGGTCTACAGGCCAGGTCTATTATAATACAGGCCAGGTCTATTATAATAAATTCCAGGTCTACAGGCCATGTCTATTATCCTACAGACCAGGTCTATTATAAAACAGGCCAGGTTTATTAAAATACAGACCTCTAGTATAATACAGGCCAGGTATATTATAATACAGGCCAGGTCTATTATAATAAATTCCAGGTCTACAGGTCAGGTCTATTATAATACAGCCCAGGTCTATTATAAAACAGGCCAGGTCTATTATAATACAGGCCAGGTATACAGGCCAGGTCAGTATAATACAGACGAGGTCTATTATAATACAGGCCAGGCATATTATAATACAGACCAGGTCTATTATATTAGATACAAGGTCTATTATAATACAGACCAGGTCTATTATAATACAGGCCAGGTCTATTATAATACAGATCAGGTCTACAGGTCAGGTATATTATTATACAGGCCAGGTCTATTGTAATACAGACCAGGTCTACTGGCCAGGTCTATTATAAATCAGGCCAAGTCTGTTATAATACAGGCCAGGTATATTATAATACAGACCAGGTAAATTATAATACCGGACAGGTTTATTATAATACAGGCCAGTTCTATTATAATACAGGCCAGGTATATTATAATACAGGTCAGGTCTACAGGCCGGGTCTATTATAATACAGGTCAGGTCTATTATAATACAGGTCAGGTCTATTATAATACAGGTCAGGTCTATTATAATACAGGCCAGGTATATTATAATACAGGTCAGGTCTATCATAATACAGGCCAGGTCTATTATAATACAGGTCAGGTCTACAGGCCAGGTCTATTATAATACAGGTCAGGTCTATTATAATACAGGCCAGGTCTATTATAATACAGGTCAGGTCTATCATAATACAGGCCAGGTCTATTATAATACAGACCAGGTCTATTATAATACAGGCCAGGTCTATTATAAAACAGGCCAGGTCTATTATAATACAGACCAGGTCTATTATAATACAGGCCAGGTCTATTATAAAACAGGCCAGGTCTATTATAATACAGACCAGGTCTATTATTATACAGGCCAGGTCTATTATAATACAGACCAGGTCTATTATAATACAGGCCAGGTCTATTATAATACAGACCAGGTCTATTATAATACAGGCCAGGTATATTATAATACAGGTCAGGTCTACAGGCCAGGTCTATTATAATACAGGCCAAGTCTATTATAATACAGGCCAGGTCTACAGGCCAGGTCTATTATAATACAGGCCAGGTCTATTATAATACAGACCAGGTCTAGTATAATAGAGGCCAGTTCTATTGTAATACAGGCCAGGTCTATTATAATACAGGACAGGTCTATTATAATACAGGCCAGGTCTATTATAATACAGGTCAGGTCTATTATAATACAGGACAGGTCTATTATAATACAGACCAGGTCTATTATAATACAGGACAGGTCTATTGTAATACAGGCCAGGTCTATTATAATACAGGACAGGTCTATTATAATACAGGTCAGGTCTATTATAATACAGGTCAGGTATATTATAATACAGACCAGGTCTATTATAATACAAGCCATGTCTATTATTATAATGCAGGCCAGGTCTATTATAATACAGGTCATGTCTATTATTATAAAGGCCAGGTCTACAGGCCAGGACTATTATTATACAGGTCAGGTCTATTATAATGCAGGCCAGGTCTAATATAATACAGGCCAGGTCTATTATAATACAGGCCAGGTCTATTATAATACAGGCCAGGTCTATTATAATACAGTCCAGGTCTAATATAATACAGGCCAGGTCTATTAATATACAGACCAGGTCTATTATAATACAGGCCAAGTCTATTATAATACAGGCCTTGTCTACAGGCCAGGTCTAGTATAATACAGGCCAGTTCTATTATAATACAGACCAGGTCTATTATAATACAGGCCATGTCTATTATTATACAGGCCATATCTACAGGCCAGGTCTATTATAATACAGGCCAGGACTAGTATAATACAGGTCAGATCTATTATAATGCAGGCCAGGTCTAGTATAATAGAGAACAGGTCTATTGTAATACAGGCCAGGTCTACAGGCAGGGCGAATATAATACAGGCCAGGTCTGTTATAATAGAGGTCAAGTCTATTATAATACAGGTCAAGTCTATTATAATACAGGCCAGGTCTAATATAATACAGGCCAGGTCTGTTATAATACAGGTCAAGTCTATTATAATACAGGCCAGGTCTAATATAATACAGGCCAGGTCTGTTATAATAGAGGTCAAGTCTATTATAATACAGGCCAGGTCTGTTATAATACAGGCCAGTTATATTATAATACAGACAAGGACTATTATAATACAGGCCATGTCTATTATTATACAGGCCAGGTCTACATGCCAGGTCTATTATAATATAGGCCAAGTCTAGTATAATACAGGTCAGGAATATTATAATGCAGGCCAGGATTGATATAATATAGGCCAGGTCTATTATAATACAGGCCAGGTCTAGTATAATACAGGTCAGATCTATTATAATGCAGGCCAGGTCTAATATAATACAGACCTGGTATTTTATAATACAGGCCATGTCTATTATTATACAGGCCAGGTCTATTATAATACAGGTCAGGTCTATTATAATGCAGGCCAGGTCTAATATAATACAGACCAGGTCTATTATAAAACAGGCCAGGTCTATTATAATACAGACCAGGTCTATTATTATACAGGCCAGGTCTATTATAATACAGACCAGGTCTATTATAATACAGGCCAGGTATATTTTAATACAGGTCAGGTCTACAGGCCAGGTCTATTATAATACAGGCCAAGTCTATTATAATACAGGCCAGGTCTATTATAATACAGGTCAGGTCTAATATAATACAGCAAAGGTCTATTATAATACAGGCCAGGTCTATTATAATACAGGCCAGGTCTATTATAATACAGGTCAGGTCTAATATAATACAGCACAGGTCTATTATAATACAGGTCAGGTCTATTATAATGCAGGCCAGGTCTATTATAATACAGACCAGGTCTAGTATAATAGAGGCCAGGTCTAATGTAATACAGGCCAGGTCTATTATAATACAGGACAGGTCTATTATAATACAGGCCAGGTCTATTATTATACAGACCAGGTCTATTATAATACAGGCCAGGTCTGTTATAATAGAGGTCAGGTCTATTATAATACAGGTCAGGTATATTATAATACAGACCAGGTCTATTATAATACAAGCCATGTTTATTATTATAATGCAGGCCAGGTCTAATATAATACAGACCAGGTCTATTATAATACAGACCAGGTCTATTATAATACAGGCCAGGTCTACAGGCCAGGACTATTATAATACAGACCAGGTCTATTATAATACAGGCCAGGTCTATTATAATACAGTCCAGGTCTAATATAATACAGGCCAGGTCTATTAATATACAGACCAGGTCTATTATAATACAGGCCAAGTCTATTATAATACAGGCCTGGTCTACAGGCCAGGTCTAGTATAATACAGGCCAGTTCTATTATAATACAGACCAGGTCTATTATAATACAGGCCATGTCTATTATTATACAGGCCATATCTACAGGCCAGGTCTATTATAATACAGGCCAGGACTAGTATAATACAGGTCAGATCTATTATAATGCAGGCCAGGTCTAGTATAATAGAGAACAGGTCTATTGTAATACAGGCCAGGTCTACAGGCAGGGCGAATATAATACAGGCCAGGTCTGTTATAATAGAGGTCAAGTCTATTATAATACAGGTCAAGTCTATTATAATACAGGCCAGGTCTAATATAATACAGGCCAGGTCTGTTATAATACAGGTCAAGTCTATTATAATACAGGCCAGGTCTAATATAATACAGGCCAGGTCTGTTATAATAGAGGTCAAGTCTATTATAATACAGGCCAGGTCTGTTATAATACAGGCCAGTTATATTATAATACAGACAAGGACTATTATAATACAGGCCATGTCTATTATTATACAGGCCAGGTCTACATGCCAGGTCTATTATAATATAGGCCAAGTCTAGTATAATACAGGTCAGGAATATTATAATGCAGGCCAGGATTGATATAATATAGGCCAGGTCTATTATAATACAGGCCAGGTCTAGTATAATACAGGTCAGATCTATTATAATGCAGGCCAGGTCTAATATAATACAGACCTGGTATTTTATAATACAGGCCATGTCTATTATTATACAGGCCAGGTCTATTATAATACAGGTCAGGTCTATTATAATGCAGGCCAGGTCTAATATAATACAGACCAGGTCTATTATAAAACAGGCCAGGTCTATTATAATACAGACCAGGTCTATTATTATACTTGCCAGGTCTATTATAATACAGACCAGGTCTATTATAATACAGGCCAGGTATATTTTAATACAGGTCAGGTCTACAGGCCAGGTCTATTATAATACAGGCCAAGTCTATTATAATACAGGCCAGGTCTATTATAATACAGGTCAGGTCTAATATAATACAGCAAAGGTCTATTATAATACAGGCCAGGTCTATTATAATACAGGCCAGGTCTATTATAATACAGGTCAGGTCTAATATAATACAGCACAGGTCTATTATAATACAGGTCAGGTCTATTATAATGCAGGCCAGGTCTATTATAATACAGACCAGGTCTAGTATAATAGAGGCCAGGTCTATTGTAATACAGGCCAGGTCTATTATAATACAGGACAGGTCTATTATAATACAGGCCAGGTCTATTATTATACAGACCAGGTCTATTATAATACAGGCCAGGTCTGTTATAATAGAGGTCAGGTCTATTATAATACAGGTCAGGTATATTATAATACAGACCAGGTCTATTATAATACAAGCCATGTTTATTATTATAATGCAGGCCAGGTCTAATATAATACAGACCAGGTCTATTATAATACAGACCAGGTCTATTATAATACAGGCCAGGTCTACAGGCCAGGACTATTATAATACAGACCAGGTCTATTATAATACAGGCCAGGTCTATTATAATACAGGATAGGTCTATTATAATACAGGCCAGGTCTAATATAATACAGACCAGGTCTATTATAATACAGGCCAGGTCTATTATAATACAGACCAGGTCTATTATAATACAGGCCAGGTCTACAGGCCAGGTCTAGTATAATACAGGTCAGGTCTATTATAATACAGACCAGGTCTAGTATAATCCAGGCCAGGTCTATTATAATGCAGGCCAGGTCTAGTATAATACAGGTCAGATCTATTATAATGCAGGCCAGGTCTAATATAATACAGACCTGGTATTTTATAATACAGGCCAGGTCTATTATAATACAGGTCAGGTATTTTATAATACAGGCCAGGTCTATTATAATACAGACCTGGTATTTTATAATACAGGTAATGTCTATTATTATACAGGCCAGGTCTACAGGCAGGTCTATTATAATACAGACCAGGTCTAGTATAACACAGGTCAGGTCTATTATAATACAGGCCAGGTCTACATGCCAGGTCTATTATAATACAGACCAGGTCTATTATATTACAGGCCAGGTATTTTATAATACAGGCCAGGTCTAGTATAATACAGACCAGGTCTTTTATAATACAGGTAATGTCTATTATTATACAGGCCAGGTCTACAGGCAGGTCTATTATAATACAGACCAGGTCTAGTATAACACAGGTCAGGTCTATTATAATACAAGCCAAGTCTATTATAATACAGTCCAGGTCTACAGGTCAGGTCTAGAATAATACAGGTCAGGTCTATTATAATACAGACCAGGTCTAGTATAATAGAGAACAGGTCTATTGTAATACAGGCCAGGTCTACAGGCAGGTCGAATATAATACAGGCCAGGTCTGTTATAATAGAGGTCAAGTCTATTATAATACAGGTCAAGTCTATTATAATACAGGCCAGGTCTAATATAATACAGGCCAGGTCTGTTATAATACAGGTCAAGTCTATTATAATACAGGCCAGGTCTAATATAATACAGGCCAGGTCTGTTATAATAGAGGTCAAGTCTATTATAATACAGGCCAGGTCGAATATAATACAGGCCAGGTCTGTTATAATACAGGCCAGGTCTATTATAATACAGGCCAGTTCTATTATAATACAGGCCAGGTCTGTTATAATACAGGTCAGGTCGATTATAATACAGACCAGGTCTACATGCCAGGTCTAGTATAATACAGGCCAGTTATATTATAATACAGACAAGGTCTATTATAATACAGGCCATGTCTATTATTATAAAGGCCAGGTCTACAGGCCAGGTCTATTTTAATACAGACCAGGTCTAGTATAATACAGGTCAGGTCTATTATAATGCAGGCCAGGTCTAATATAATACAGGCCAGGTCTATTATAATACAGGATAGGTCTAGTATAATACAGGCCAGGTCTAATATAATACAGGCCAGGTCTAATATAATACAGACCAGGTCTATTATAATACAGGCCAGGTCTATTATAATACAGACCAGGTCGAATATAATACAGGCCAGGTCTGTTATAATAGAGGTCAAGTCTATTATAATACAGGTCAAGTCTATTATAATACAGGCCAGGTCTAGTATAATACAGGTCAGATCTATTATAATACAGGTCAGATCTATTATAATACAGGCCAAGTCTATTATAATACAGGCCAGGTCTACAGGCCAGGTCTATTATAATACAGTTCAGGTCTATTATAATACAGACCAGGTCTAGTATAATACAGGCCAGGTCTATTATAATACAGACCAGGTATAGTATAACACAGGTCAGGTCTATTATAATACAGACCAGGTCTAGTATAACACAGGTCAGGTCTATTATAATACAAGCCAAGTCTATTATAATACAGGCCAGGTCTACAGGTCAGATCTAGAATAATACAGGCCAGGTCTATTATAATACAGACCAGGTCTATTATTATACAGGCCAGGTCTATTATAATACAGACCAGGTCTATTATAATACAGGCCAGGTATATTTTAATACAGGTCAGGTCTACAGGCCAGGTCTATTATAATACAGGCCAAGTCTATTATAATACAGGCCAGGTCTATTATAATACAGGTCAGGTCTAATATAATACAGCAAAGGTCTATTATAATACAGGCCAGGTCTATTATAATACAGGCCAGGTCTATTATAATACAGGTCAGGTCTAATATAATACAGCACAGGTCTATTATAATACAGGTCAGGTCTATTATAATGCAGGCCAGGTCTATTATAATACAGACCAGGTCTAGTATAATAGAGGCCAGGTCTAATGTAATACAGGCCAGGTCTATTATAATACAGGACAGGTCTATTATAATACAGGCCAGGTCTATTATTATACAGACCAGGTCTATTATAATACAGGCCAGGTCTGTTATAATAGAGGTCAGGTCTATTATAATACAGGTCAGGTATATTATAATACAGACCAGGTCTATTATAATACAAGCCATGTTTATTATTATAATGCAGGCCAGGTCTAATATAATACAGACCAGGTCTATTATAATACAGACCAGGTCTATTATAATACAGGCCAGGTCTACAGGCCAGGACTATTATAATACAGACCAGGTCTATTATAATACAGGCCAGGTCTATTATAATACAGTCCAGGTCTAATATAATACAGGCCAGGTCTATTAATATACAGACCAGGTCTATTATAATACAGGCCAAGTCTATTATAATACAGGCCTGGTCTACAGGCCAGGTCTAGTATAATACAGGCCAGTTCTATTATAATACAGACCAGGTCTATTATAATACAGGCCATGTCTATTATTATACAGGCCATATCTACAGGCCAGGTCTATTATAATACAGGCCAGGACTAGTATAATACAGGTCAGATCTATTATAATGCAGGCCAGGTCTAGTATAATAGAGAACAGGTCTATTGTAATACAGGCCAGGTCTACAGGCAGGGCGAATATAATACAGGCCAGGTCTGTTATAATAGAGGTCAAGTCTATTATAATACAGGTCAAGTCTATTATAATACAGGCCAGGTCTAATATAATACAGGCCAGGTCTGTTATAATACAGGTCAAGTCTATTATAATACAGGCCAGGTCTAATATAATACAGGCCAGGTCTGTTATAATAGAGGTCAAGTCTATTATAATACAGGCCAGGTCTGTTATAATACAGGCCAGTTATATTATAATACAGACAAGGACTATTATAATACAGGCCATGTCTATTATTATACAGGCCAGGTCTACATGCCAGGTCTATTATAATATAGGCCAAGTCTAGTATAATACAGGTCAGGAATATTATAATGCAGGCCAGGATTGATATAATATAGGCCAGGTCTATTATAATACAGGCCAGGTCTAGTATAATACAGGTCAGATCTATTATAATGCAGGCCAGGTCTAATATAATACAGACCTGGTATTTTATAATACAGGCCATGTCTATTATTATACAGGCCAGGTCTATTATAATACAGGTCAGGTCTATTATAATGCAGGCCAGGTCTAATATAATACAGACCAGGTCTATTATAAAACAGGCCAGGTCTATTATAATACAGACCAGGTCTATTATTATACTTGCCAGGTCTATTATAATACAGACCAGGTCTATTATAATACAGGCCAGGTATATTTTAATACAGGTCAGGTCTACAGGCCAGGTCTATTATAATACAGGCCAAGTCTATTATAATACAGGCCAGGTCTATTATAATACAGGTCAGGTCTAATATAATACAGCAAAGGTCTATTATAATACAGGCCAGGTCTATTATAATACAGGCCAGGTCTATTATAATACAGGTCAGGTCTAATATAATACAGCACAGGTCTATTATAATACAGGTCAGGTCTATTATAATGCAGGCCAGGTCTATTATAATACAGACCAGGTCTAGTATAATAGAGGCCAGGTCTATTGTAATACAGGCCAGGTCTATTATAATACAGGACAGGTCTATTATAATACAGGCCAGGTCTATTATTATACAGACCAGGTCTATTATAATACAGGCCAGGTCTGTTATAATAGAGGTCAGGTCTATTATAATACAGGTCAGGTATATTATAATACAGACCAGGTCTATTATAATACAAGCCATGTTTATTATTATAATGCAGGCCAGGTCTAATATAATACAGACCAGGTCTATTATAATACAGACCAGGTCTATTATAATACAGGCCAGGTCTACAGGCCAGGACTATTATAATACAGACCAGGTCTATTATAATACAGGCCAGGTCTATTATAATACAGGATAGGTCTATTATAATACAGGCCAGGTCTAATATAATACAGACCAGGTCTATTATAATACAGGCCAGGTCTATTATAATACAGACCAGGTCTATTATAATACAGGCCAGGTCTACAGGCCAGGTCTAGTATAATACAGGTCAGGTCTATTATAATACAGACCAGGTCTAGTATAATCCAGGCCAGGTCTATTATAATGCAGGCCAGGTCTAGTATAATACAGGTCAGATCTATTATAATGCAGGCCAGGTCTAATATAATACAGACCTGGTATTTTATAATACAGGCCAGGTCTATTATAATACAGGTCAGGTATTTTATAATACAGGCCAGGTCTATTATAATACAGACCTGGTATTTTATAATACAGGTAATGTCTATTATTATACAGGCCAGGTCTACAGGCAGGTCTATTATAATACAGACCAGGTCTAGTATAACACAGGTCAGGTCTATTATAATACAGGCCAGGTCTACATGCCAGGTCTATTATAATACAGACCAGGTCTATTATATTACAGGCCAGGTATTTTATAATACAGGCCAGGTCTAGTATAATACAGACCAGGTCTTTTATAATACAGGTAATGTCTAATATTATACAGGCCAGGTCTACAGGCAGGTCTATTATAATACAGACCAGGTCTAGTATAACACAGGTCAGGTCTATTATAATACAAGCCAAGTCTATTATAATACAGTCCAGGTCTACAGGTCAGGTCTAGAATAATACAGGTCAGGTCTATTATAATACAGACCAGGTCTAGTATAATAGAGAACAGGTCTATTGTAATACAGGCCAGGTCTACAGGCAGGTCGAATATAATACAGGCCAGGTCTGTTATAATAGAGGTCAAGTCTATTATAATACAGGTCAAGTCTATTATAATACAGGCCAGGTCTAATATAATACAGGCCAGGTCTGTTATAATACAGGTCAAGTCTATTATAATACAGGCCAGGTCTAATATAATACAGGCCAGGTCTGTTATAATAGAGGTCAAGTCTATTATAATACAGGCCAGGTCGAATATAATACAGGCCAGGTCTGTTATAATACAGGCCAGGTCTATTATAATACAGGCCAGTTCTATTATAATACAGGCCAGGTCTGTTATAATACAGGTCAGGTCGATTATAATACAGACCAGGTCTACATGCCAGGTCTAGTATAATACAGGCCAGTTATATTATAATACAGACAAGGTCTATTATAATACAGGCCATGTCTATTATTATAAAGGCCAGGTCTACAGGCCAGGTCTATTTTAATACAGACCAGGTCTAGTATAATACAGGTCAGGTCTATTATAATGCAGGCCAGGTCTAATATAATACAGGCCAGGTCTATTATAATACAGGATAGGTCTAGTATAATACAGGCCAGGTCTAATATAATACAGGCCAGGTCTAATATAATACAGACCAGGTCTATTATAATACAGGCCAGGTCTATTATAATACAGACCAGGTCGAATATAATACAGGCCAGGTCTGTTATAATAGAGGTCAAGTCTATTATAATACAGGTCAAGTCTATTATAATACAGGCCAGGTCTAGTATAATACAGGTCAGATCTATTATAATACAGGTCAGATCTATTATAATACAGGCCAAGTCTATTATAATACAGGCCAGGTCTACAGGCCAGGTCTATTATAATACAGTTCAGGTCTATTATAATACAGACCAGGTCTAGTATAATACAGGCCAGGTCTATTATAATACAGACCAGGTATAGTATAACACAGGTCAGGTCTATTATAATACAGACCAGGTCTAGTATAACACAGGTCAGGTCTATTATAATACAAGCCAAGTCTATTATAATACAGGCCAGGTCTACAGGTCAGATCTAGAATAATACAGGCCAGGTCTATTATAATACAGACCAGGTCTATTATTATACAGGCCAGGTCTATTATAATACAGACCAGGTCTATTATAATACAGGCCAGGTATATTTTAATACAGGTCAGGTCTACAGGCCAGGTCTATTATAATACAGGCCAAGTCTATTATAATACAGGCCAGGTCTATTATAATACAGGTCAGGTCTAATATAATACAGCAAAGGTCTATTATAATACAGGCCAGGTCTATTATAATACAGGCCAGGTCTATTATAATACAGGTCAGGTCTAATATAATACAGCACAGGTCTATTATAATACAGGTCAGGTCTATTATAATGCAGGCCAGGTCTATTATAATACAGACCAGGTCTAGTATAATAGAGGCCAGGTCTAATGTAATACAGGCCAGGTCTATTATAATACAGGACAGGTCTATTATAATACAGGCCAGGTCTATTATTATACAGACCAGGTCTATTATAATACAGGCCAGGTCTGTTATAATAGAGGTCAGGTCTATTATAATACAGGTCAGGTATATTATAATACAGACCAGGTCTATTATAATACAAGCCATGTTTATTATTATAATGCAGGCCAGGTCTAATATAATACAGACCAGGTCTATTATAATACAGACCAGGTCTATTATAATACAGGCCAGGTCTACAGGCCAGGACTATTATAATACAGACCAGGTCTATTATAATACAGGCCAGGTCTATTATAATACAGTCCAGGTCTAATATAATACAGGCCAGGTCTATTAATATACAGACCAGGTCTATTATAATACAGGCCAAGTCTATTATAATACAGGCCTGGTCTACAGGCCAGGTCTAGTATAATACAGGCCAGTTCTATTATAATACAGACCAGGTCTATTATAATACAGGCCATGTCTATTATTATACAGGCCATATCTACAGGCCAGGTCTATTATAATACAGGCCAGGACTAGTATAATACAGGTCAGATCTATTATAATGCAGGCCAGGTCTAGTATAATAGAGAACAGGTCTATTGTAATACAGGCCAGGTCTACAGGCAGGGCGAATATAATACAGGCCAGGTCTGTTATAATAGAGGTCAAGTCTATTATAATACAGGTCAAGTCTATTATAATACAGGCCAGGTCTAATATAATACAGGCCAGGTCTGTTATAATACAGGTCAAGTCTATTATAATACAGGCCAGGTCTAATATAATACAGGCCAGGTCTGTTATAATAGAGGTCAAGTCTATTATAATACAGGCCAGGTCTGTTATAATACAGGCCAGTTATATTATAATACAGACAAGGACTATTATAATACAGGCCATGTCTATTATTATACAGGCCAGGTCTACATGCCAGGTCTATTATAATATAGGCCAAGTCTAGTATAATACAGGTCAGGAATATTATAATGCAGGCCAGGATTGATATAATATAGGCCAGGTCTATTATAATACAGGCCAGGTCTAGTATAATACAGGTCAGATCTATTATAATGCAGGCCAGGTCTAATATAATACAGACCTGGTATTTTATAATACAGGCCATGTCTATTATTATACAGGCCAGGTCTATTATAATACAGGTCAGGTCTATTATAATGCAGGCCAGGTCTAATATAATACAGACCAGGTCTATTATAAAACAGGCCAGGTCTATTATAATACAGACCAGGTCTATTATTATACTTGCCAGGTCTATTATAATACAGACCAGGTCTATTATAAAACAGGCCAGGTATATTTTAATACAGGTCAGGTCTACAGGCCAGGTCTATTATAATACAGGCCAAGTCTATTATAATACAGGCCAGGTCTATTATAATACAGGTCAGGTCTAATATAATACAGCAAAGGTCTATTATAATACAGGCCAGGTCTATTATAATACAGGCCAGGTCTATTATAATACAGGTCAGGTCTAATATAATACAGCACAGGTCTATTATAATACAGGTCAGGTCTATTATAATGCAGGCCAGGTCTATTATAATACAGACCAGGTCTAGTATAATAGAGGCCAGGTCTATTGTAATACAGGCCAGGTCTATTATAATACAGGACAGGTCTATTATAATACAGGCCAGGTCTATTATTATACAGACCAGGTCTATTATAATACAGGCCAGGTCTGTTATAATAGAGGTCAGGTCTATTATAATACAGGTCAGGTATATTATAATACAGACCAGGTCTATTATAATACAAGCCATGTTTATTATTATAATGCAGGCCAGGTCTAATATAATACAGACCAGGTCTATTATAATACAGACCAGGTCTATTATAATACAGGCCAGGTCTACAGGCCAGGACTATTATAATACAGACCAGGTCTATTATAATACAGGCCAGGTCTATTATAATACAGGATAGGTCTATTATAATACAGGCCAGGTCTAATATAATACAGACCAGGTCTATTATAATACAGGCCAGGTCTATTATAATACAGACCAGGTCTATTATAATACAGGCCAGGTCTACAGGCCAGGTCTAGTATAATACAGGTCAGGTCTATTATAATACAGACCAGGTCTAGTATAATCCAGGCCAGGTCTATTATAATGCAGGCCAGGTCTAGTATAATACAGGTCAGATCTATTATAATGCAGGCCAGGTCTAATATAATACAGACCTGGTATTTTATAATACAGGCCAGGTCTATTATAATACAGGTCAGGTATTTTATAATACAGGCCAGGTCTATTATAATACAGACCTGGTATTTTATAATACAGGTAATGTCTATTATTATACAGGCCAGGTCTACAGGCAGGTCTATTATAATACAGACCAGGTCTAGTATAACACAGGTCAGGTCTATTATAATACAGGCCAGGTCTACATGCCAGGTCTATTATAATACAGACCAGGTCTATTATATTACAGGCCAGGTATTTTATAATACAGGCCAGGTCTAGTATAATACAGACCAGGTCTTTTATAATACAGGTAATGTCTATTATTATACAGGCCAGGTCTACAGGCAGGTCTATTATAATACAGACCAGGTCTAGTATAACACAGGTCAGGTCTATTATAATACAAGCCAAGTCTATTATAATACAGTCCAGGTCTACAGGTCAGGTCTAGAATAATACAGGTCAGGTCTATTATAATACAGACCAGGTCTAGTATAATAGAGAACAGGTCTATTGTAATACAGGCCAGGTCTACAGGCAGGTCGAATATAATACAGGCCAGGTCTGTTATAATAGAGGTCAAGTCTATTATAATACAGGTCAAGTCTATTATAATACAGGCCAGGTCTAATATAATACAGGCCAGGTCTGTTATAATACAGGTCAAGTCTATTATAATACAGGCCAGGTCTAATATAATACAGGCCAGGTCTGTTATAATAGAGGTCAAGTCTATTATAATACAGGCCAGGTCGAATATAATACAGGCCAGGTCTGTTATAATACAGGCCAGGTCTATTATAATACAGGCCAGTTCTATTATAATACAGGCCAGGTCTGTTATAATACAGGTCAGGTCGATTATAATACAGACCAGGTCTACATGCCAGGTCTAGTATAATACAGGCCAGTTATATTATAATACAGACAAGGTCTATTATAATACAGGCCATGTCTATTATTATAAAGGCCAGGTCTACAGGCCAGGTCTATTTTAATACAGACCAGGTCTAGTATAATACAGGTCAGGTCTATTATAATGCAGGCCAGGTCTAATATAATACAGGCCAGGTCTATTATAATACAGGATAGGTCTAGTATAATACAGGCCAGGTCTAATATAATACAGGCCATGTCTAATATAATACAGACCAGGTCTATTATAATACAGGCCAGGTCTATTATAATACAGACCAGGTCGAATATAATACAGGCCAGGTCTGTTATAATAGAGGTCAAGTCTATTATAATACAGGTCAAGTCTATTATAATACAGGCCAGGTCTAGTATAATACAGGTCAGATCTATTATAATACAGGTCAGATCTATTATAATACAGGCCAAGTCTATTATAATACAGGCCAGGTCTACAGGCCAGGTCTATTATAATACAGTTCAGGTCTATTATAATACAGACCAGGTCTAGTATAATACAGGCCAGGTCTATTATAATACAGACCAGGTATAGTATAACACAGGTCAGGTCTATTATAATACAGACCAGGTCTAGTATAACACAGGTCAGGTCTATTATAATACAAGCCAAGTCTATTATAATACAGGCCAGGTCTACAGGTCAGATCTAGAATAATACAGGTCAGGTCTATTATAATACAGACCAGGTCTAGTATAATAGAGAACAGGTCTATTGTAATACAGGCCAGGTCTACAGGCAGGTCGAATATAATACAGGCCAGGTCTGTTATAATAGAGGTCAAGTCTATTATAATACAGGTCAAGTCTATTATAATACAGGCCAGGTCTAATATAATACAGGCCAGGTCTGTTATAATACAGGTCAAGTCTATTATAATACAGGCCAGGTCTAATATAATACAGGCCAGGTCTGTTATAATGGAGGTCAAGTCTATTATAATACAGGCCAGGTCGAATATAATACAGGCCAGGTCTGTTATAATACAGGCCAGGTCTATTATAATACAGGCCAGGTCTATTATAATACAGGTCAGGTCAATTATAATACAGACCAGGTCTACATGCCAGGTCTAGTATAATACAGGCCAGTTATATTATAATACAGACAAGGTCTATTATAATACAGGCCATGTCTATTATTATACAGGCCAGGTCTACAGGCCAGGTCTATTATAATACAGGCCAGGTCTAGTATAATACAGGTCAGGAATATTATAATGCAGGCCAGGATTGATATAATATAGGCCAGGTCTATTATAATACAGGCCAGGTCTATTATAATACAGGCCAGGTATATTATAATACAGGTCAGGTCTACAGGCCAGGTCTATTATAATACAGACCAGGTCTATTATTATACAGGTCAGGTCTACAGGCCAGGTCTAGTATAATAGAGGCCAGGTCTATTGTAATACAGACCAGGTCTAGTATAATACAGACCAGGTCTATTATAATACAGACCAGGTCTATTATTATACAGGCCAGGTCTATTATAATACAGACCAGGTCTATTATAATACAGGCCAGGTCTATTATAATACAGACCAGGTCTATTATAATACAGGCCAGGTATATTATAATACAGGTCAGGTCTATTATAATACAGACCAGGTCTATTATAATACTGGCCAGGTCTATTATAATACAGACCAGGTCTATTATAGTACATGCCAGGTCTATTGTAATACAGGCCAGGTCCAATATAATACAGGCCAGGTCTACAGGTCAGGTCTAGTATAATACAGACCAGGTCTAGTATAATAGAGGCCAGGTCTATTGTAATACAGGCCAGGTCTATTATAATACAGGACAGTTCTATTATAATACAGGCCAGGTCTATTGTAATACAGGTCAGGTCTATTATAATACAGGACAGGTCTATTATAATACAGACCAGGTCTATTATAATACAGGACAGGTCTATTGTAATACAGGCCAGGTCTATTATAATACAGGACAGGTCTATTATAATACAGGCCAGGTCTGTTATAATAGAGGTCAGGTCTAGTATAATACAGGTCAGATCTATTATAATGCAGGCCAGGTCTAATATAACACAGACCAGGTCTAGTATAATACAGACCAGGTCTATTATAATACAGGCCATGTCTATTATTATACAGGCCAGGTCTATTATAATACAGGTCAGGTCTATTATAATGCAGGCCAGGTCTAATATAAAACAGGCCAGGTCTAATATAATACAGACCAGGTCTATTATAAAACAGGCCAGGTCTATTATAATACAGACCAGGTCTATTATAATACAGGCCAGGTATATTATAATACAGGTCAGGTCTACAGGCCAGGTCTATTATAATACAGGCCAAGTCTATTATAATACAGGCCAGGTCTACAGGTCAGGTCTACAGGTCAGGTCTACAGGTCAGGTCTACAGGTCAGGTCTACAGGTCAGGTCTACAGGCCAGGTCTATTATAATACAGGCCAGGTCTACAGGTCAGGTCTATTATTATACAGCACAGGTCTATTATAATACAGGTCAGGTCTACAGGTCAGGTCTACAGGCCAGGTCTATTATAATACAGACCAGGTCTACAGGCCAGGTCTATTATAATACAGGCCAAGTCTAATATATTACAGACCAGGTCTATTATAATACAGGTCAGGTCTACAGGCCAGGTCTATTATAATACAGGCCAAGTCTATTATAATACAGGCCAGGTCTACAGGTCAGGTCTATTATAATACAGACCAGGTCTATTATAATACAGACCAGGTCTATTATAATACAGGCCAGGTCTACAGGTCAGGTCTATTATAATACAGACCAGGTCTATTATAATACAGACCAAGTCTATTATAATACAGGCCAGGTCTAGTATAATAGAGGCCAGGTTTATTATAATACAGACCAGGTCTAGTATAATAGAGGCCAGGTCTATTGTAATACAGGCCAGGTCTATTATAATACAGACCAGGTCTATTATAATACAGGCCAGGTCTATTATAATACAGACCAGGTCTAGTATAATAGAGACCAGGTCTATTGTAATACAGGCCAGGTCTATTATAATACAGGACAGGTCTATTATAATACAGGCCAGGTCTATTATAATACAGGTCAGGTCTATTATAATACAGGACAGGTCTATTATAATACAGACCAGGTCTATTATAATACAGGACAGGTCTGTTATAATAGAGGTCAGGTCTATTGTAATACAGGCCAGGTCTATTATAATACAGGACAGGTCTATTATAATACAGGTCAGGTCTATTATAATACAGACCAGGTCTATTATAATACAGGTCAGGTCTATTATAATACAGACCAGGTCTATTATAATACAGGCCAGGTCTATTATAATACAGGCCAAGTCTATTATAATACAGGCCAAGTCTATTATAATACAGGCCAGGTCTATTATAATACAGGCCAAGTCTATTATAATACAGGCCAGTTCTACAGGCCAGGTCTAGTATAATACAGGTCAGGTCTATTATAATACAGACCAGGTCTATTATAATACAGACCAGGTCTATTATAATACAGATCAGGTCTATTATAATACAGGCCAGGTCTATTATAATACAGGCCAGGTCTATTATAATACAGGCCAGGTCTATTATAATACAGATCAGGTCTATTATAATACAGACCAGGTCTATTATAATACAGATCAGGTCTATTATAATAAAGGCCAGGTCTATTATAATACAGATCAGGTCTACAGGCCAGGTCTATTATAATACAGGCCAAGTCTAATATATTACAGACCAGGTCTATTATAATACAGGTCAGGTCTACAGGCCAGGTCTATTATAATACAGGCCAAGTCTATTATAATACAGGCCAGGTCTACAGGTCAGGTCTATTATAATACAGACCAGGTCTATTATAATACAGACCAGGTCTATTATAATACAGGCCAGGTCTACAGGTCAGGTCTATTATAATACAGACCAGGTCTATTATAATACAGACCAAGTCTATTATAATACAGGCCAGGTCTAGTATAATAGAGGCCAGGTTTATTATAATACAGACCAGGTCTAGTATAATAGAGGCCAGGTCTATTGTAATACAGGCCAGGTCTATTATAATACAGACCAGGTCTATTATAATACAGGCCAGGTCTATTATAATACAGACCAGGTCTAGTATAATAGAGACCAGGTCTATTGTAATACAGGCCAGGTCTATTATAATACAGGACAGGTCTATTATAATACAGGCCAGGTCTATTATAATACAGGTCAGGTCTATTATAATACAGGACAGGTCTATTATAATACAGACCAGGTCTATTATAATACAGGACAGGTCTGTTATAATAGAGGTCAGGTCTATTGTAATACAGGCCAGGTCTATTATAATACAGGACAGGTCTATTATAATACAGGTCAGGTCTATTATAATACAGACCAGGTCTATTATAATACAGGTCAGGTCTATTATAATACAGACCAGGTCTATTATAATACAGGCCAGGTCTATTATAATACAGGCCAAGTCTATTATAATACAGGCCAAGTCTATTATAATACAGGCCAGGTCTATTATAATACAGGCCAAGTCTATTATAATACAGGCCAGTTCTACAGGCCAGGTCTAGTATAATACAGGTCAGGTCTATTATAATACAGACCAGGTCTATTATAATACAGACCAGGTCTATTATAATACAGATCAGGTCTATTATAATACAGGCCAGGTCTATTATAATACAGGCCAGGTCTATTATAATACAGGCCAGGTCTATTATAATACAGATCAGGTCTATTATAATACAGACCAGGTCTATTATAATACAGATCAGGTCTATTATAATAAAGGCCAGGTCTATTATAATACAGATCAGGTCTATTATAATACAGACCAGGTCTATTATAATACAGATCAGGTCTATTATAATACAGGCCAGGTCTATTATAATACAGGCCAGGTCTATTATAATACAGGCCAGGTCTATTATAATACAGGCCAGGTCTATTATAATACAGACCAGGTCTATTATAATACAGATCAGGTCTATTATAATAAAGGCCAGGTCTATTATAATACAGATCAGGTCTATTATAATACAGACCAGGTCTATTATAATACAGATCAGGTTTATTATAATACAGGCCAGGTCTATTATAATACAGGCCAGGTCTATTATAATACAGGCCAGGTCTATTATAATACAGGCCAGGTCTAATATAATACAGGCCAGGTCTAGTATAATACAGACCAGGTCTATTATAATACAGGTAATGTCTATTATTATACAGGCCAGGTCTACAGGCAGGTCTATTATAATACAGACCAGGTCTAGTATAACACAGGTCAGGTCTATTATAATACAGGCCAGGTCTACAGGTCAGGTCTAGTATAATACAGACCAGGTCTATTATAATACAGGTAATGTCTATTATAATACAGGCCAGGTCTACAGGCAGGTCTATTATAATACAGACCAGGTCTAGTATAACACAGGTCAGGTCTATTATAATACAGACCAGGTCTAGTATAACACAGGTCAGGTCTATTATAATACAAGCCAAGTCTATTATAATACAGGCCAGGTCTACAGGTCAGGTCTAGAATAATACAGGTCAGGTCTATTATAATACAGACCAGGTCTAGTATAATAGAGAACAGGTCTATTGTAATGCAGGCCAGGTCTACAGGCAGGTCGAATATAATACAGGCCAGGTCTGTTATAATAGAGGTCAAGTCTATTATAATACAGGTCAAGTCTATTATAATACAGTCTATTATAATACAGGCCAGGTCTATTATAATACAGGCCAAGTCTATTATAATACAGGCCAGGTCTAATATAATACAGGCCAGGTCTGTTATAATAGAGGTCAAGTCTATTATAATACAGGCCAGGTCGAATATAATACAGGCCAGGTCTGTTATAATACAGGCCAGGTCTATTATAATACAGGCCAGGTCTATTATAATACAGGTCAGGTCGATTATAATACAGACCAGGTCTACATGCCAGGTCTAGTATAATACAGGCCAGTTATATTATAATACAGACAAGGTCTATTATAATACAGGCCATGTCTATTATTATACAGGCCAGGTCTACAGGCCAGGTATATTATAATACAGGCCAGGTCTAGTATAATACAGGTCAGGAATATTATAATGCAGGCCAGGATTGATATAATATAGGCCAGGTCTATTATAATACAGGCCAGGTCTAGTATAATACAGGTCAGATCTATTATAATGCAGGCCAGGTCTAATATAATACAGACCAGGTCTAGTATAATACAGGCCAGGTCTATTATAATACAGGCCATGTCTATTATTATACAGGCCAGGTCTATTATAATACAGGTCAGGTCTATTATAATGCAGGCCAGGTCTAATATAATACAGGCCAGGTCTAATATAATACAGACCAGGTCTATTATAAAACAGGCCAGGTCTATTATAATACAGACCAGGTCTATTATTATACAGGCCAGGTCTATTATAATACAGACCAGGTCTATTATAATACAGGCCAGGTCTATTATAATACAGACCGGTTCTATTATAATACATGCCAGGTATATTATAATACACGTCAGGTCTACAGGCCAGGATCTATTATAATACAGGCCAAGTCTATTATAATACAGACCAGGTCTATTATAATAAATTCCAGGTCTACAGGTCAGGTCTATTATAATACAGCCCAGGTCTATTATAAAACAGGCCAGGTCTATTATAATACAGGCCAGGTATACAGGCCAGGTCAGTATAATACAGACGAGGTCTATTATAATACAGGCCAGGTATATTATAATACAGACCAGGTCTATTATATTAGATACAAGGTCTATTATAATACAGACCAGGTCTATTAAAATACAGGCCAGGTCTATTATAATACAGATCAGGTCTACAGGTCAGGTATATTATTATACAGGCCAGGTCTATTGTAATACAGACCAGGTCTACTGGCCAGGTCTATTATAAATCAGGCCAAGTCTGTTATAATACAGGCCAGGTATATTATAATACAGACCAGGTAAATTATAATACCGGACAGGTTTATTATAATACAGGCCAGTTCTATTATAATACAGGCCAGGTATATTATAATACAGGTCAGGTCTACAGGCCAGGTATATTATAATACAGGCAAAGTCTATTACAATACAGGCCAGGTCTACAGGTCAGGTCTACAGGTCAGGTCTACAGGTCAGGTCTACAGGTCAGGTCTACAGGTCAGGTCTACAGGCCAGGTCTATTATAATACAGGCCAGGTCTACAGGTCAGGTCTATTATTATACAGCACAGGTCTATTATAATACAGGTCAGGTCTACAGGTCAGGTCTACAGGCCAGGTCTATTAAAATACAGGCCAGGTCTACAGGTCAGGTCTAGTATAATACAGCACAGGTCTATTATAATACAGACCAGGTCTACAGGCCAGGTCTATTATAATACAGGCCAAGTCTAATATATTACAGACCAGGTCTATTATAATACAGACCAGGTCTACAGGCCAGGTCTATTATAATACAGGCCAAGTCTATTATAATACAGGCCAGGTCTACAGGTCAGGTCTATTATAATACAGACCAGGTCTATTATAATACAGACCAGGTCTATTATAATACAGGCCAGGTCTACAGGTCAGGTCTATTATAATACAGACCAGGTCTATTATAATACAGACCAAGTCTATTATAATACAGGCCAGGTCTAGTATAATAGAGGCCAGGTTTATTATAATACAGACCAGGTCTAGTATAATAGAGGCCAGGTCTATTGTAATACAGGCCAGGTCTATTATAATACAGACCAGGTCTATTATAATACAGGCCAGGTCTATTATAATACAGACCAGGTCTAGTATAATAGAGACCAGGTCTATTGTAATACAGGCCAGGTCTATTATAATACAGGACAGGTCTATTATAATACAGGCCAGGTCTATTATAATACAGGTCAGGTCTATTATAATACAGGACAGGTCTATTATAATACAGACCAGGTCTATTATAATACAGGACAGGTCTGTTATAATAGAGGTCAGGTCTATTGTAATACAGGCCAGGTCTATTATAATACAGGACAGGTCTATTATAATACAGGTCAGGTCTATTATAATACAGACCAGGTCTATTATAATACAGGTCAGGTCTATTATAATACAGACCAGGTCTATTATAATACAGGCCAGGTCTATTATAATACAGGCCAAGTCTATTATAATACAGGCCAAGTCTATTATAATACAGGCCAGGTCTATTATAATACAGGCCAAGTCTATTATAATACAGGCCAGTTCTACAGGCCAGGTCTAGTATAATACAGGTCAGGTCTATTATAATACAGACCAGGTCTATTATAATACAGACCAGGTCTATTATAATACAGATCAGGTCTATTATAATACAGGCCAGGTCTATTATAATACAGGCCAGGTCTATTATAATACAGGCCAGGTCTATTATAATACAGATCAGGTCTATTATAATACAGACCAGGTCTATTATAATACAGATCAGGTCTATTATAATAAAGGCCAGGTCTATTATAATACAGATCAGGTCTATTATAATACAGACCAGGTCTATTATAATACAGATCAGGTCTATTATAATACAGGCCAGGTCTATTATAATACAGGCCAGGTCTATTATAATACAGGCCAGGTCTATTATAATACAGGCCAGGTCTATTATAATACAGACCAGGTCTATTATAATACAGATCAGGTCTATTATAATAAAGGCCAGGTCTATTATAATACAGATCAGGTCTATTATAATACAGACCAGGTCTATTATAATACAGATCAGGTCTATTATAATACAGGCCAGGTCTATTATAATACAGGCCAGGTCTATTATAATACAGGCCAGGTCTATTATAATACAGGCCAGGTCTAATATAATACAGGCCAGGTCTAGTATAATACAGACCAGGTCTATTATAATACAGGTAATGTCTATTATTATACAGGCCAGGTCTACAGGCAGGTCTATTATAATACAGACCAGGTCTAGTATAACACAGGTCAGGTCTATTATAATACAGGCCAGGTCTACAGGTCAGGTCTAGTATAATACAGACCAGGTCTATTATAATACAGGTAATGTCTATTATAATACAGGCCAGGTCTACAGGCAGGTCTATTATAATACAGACCAGGTCTAGTATAACACAGGTCAGGTCTATTATAATACAGACCAGGTCTAGTATAACACAGGTCAGGTCTATTATAATACAAGCCAAGTCTATTATAATACAGGCCAGGTCTACAGGTCAGGTCTAGAATAATACAGGTCAGGTCTATTATAATACAGACCAGGTCTAGTATAATAGAGAACAGGTCTATTGTAATGCAGGCCAGGTCTACAGGCAGGTCGAATATAATACAGGCCAGGTCTGTTATAATAGAGGTCAAGTCTATTATAATACAGGTCAAGTCTATTATAATACAGTCTATTATAATACAGGCCAGGTCTATTATAATACAGGCCAAGTCTATTATAATACAGGCCAGGTCTAATATAATACAGGCCAGGTCTGTTATAATAGAGGTCAAGTCTATTATAATACAGGCCAGGTCGAATATAATACAGGCCAGGTCTGTTATAATACAGGCCAGGTCTATTATAATACAGGCCAGGTCTATTATAATACAGGTCAGGTCGATTATAATACAGACCAGGTCTACATGCCAGGTCTAGTATAATACAGGCCAGTTATATTATAATACAGACAAGGTCTATTATAATACAGGCCATGTCTATTATTATACAGGCCAGGTCTACAGGCCAGGTATATTATAATACAGGTCAGGAATATTATAATGCAGGCCAGGATTGATATAATATAGGCCAGGTCTATTATAATACAGGCCAGGTCTAGTATAATACAGGTCAGATCTATTATAATGCAGGCCAGGTCTAATATAATACAGACCAGGTCTAGTATAATACAGGCCAGGTCTATTATAATACAGGCCATGTCTATTATTATACAGGCCAGGTCTATTATAATACAGGTCAGGTCTATTATAATGCAGGCCAGGTCTAATATAATACAGGCCAGGTCTAATATAATACAGACCAGGTCTATTATAAAACAGGCCAGGTCTATTATAATACAGACCAGGTCTATTATTATACAGGCCAGGTCTATTATAATACAGACCAGGTCTATTATAATACAGGCCAGGTCTATTATAATACAGACCGGTTCTATTATAATACATGCCAGGTATATTATAATACACGTCAGGTCTACAGGCCAGGATCTATTATAATACAGGCCAAGTCTATTATAATACAGACCAGGGCTAGTATAATAGAGGCCAGGTCTATTGTAATATAGGCCAGGTCTATTATAATACAGGCCAGGTCAATTATAATACAGACCAGGTCTATTATAATAGAGGCCAGGCCTATTGTAATATAGGCCAGGTCTATTATAATACAGGACAGGTCTATTATAATACAGGCCAGGTCTAATATAATACAGGCCAGGTCTATTATAATACAGACCAGGTCTATTATAATACAGGTCATGTCTATTATTATAAAGGCCAGGTCTACAGGCCAGGTCTATTATAATACAGACCAGGTCTAGTATAATACAGGTCAGGTCTATTATAATGCAGGCCAGGTCTAATATAATACAGGCCAGGTCTATTATAATACAGGATAGGTCTAGTATAATACAGGTCAGGTCTATTATAATGCAGGCCAGGTCTAATATAATACAGGCCAGGTCTATTATAATACAGGCCAGGTCTATTATAATACAGGCCAGGTCTATTATAATACAGACCAGGTCTATTATAATACAGGTCAGGTCTATTATAATACAGACCAGGTCTATTATAATACAGTCCAGGTCTATTATGTGGCTCAGTTGGTAGAGCATGGCGCTTGCAACGCCAGGGTTGTGGGTTCGAATCCCACGGGGGGCCAGTACAATAAAAGTATGAATGTATGTACTTGTAAGTCGCTCTGGATAAGAGCGTCTGCTAAATGACTTAAATGTAAATGTAAATTCTAATACAGACCAGGTCTATTATAATACAGGCCAGGTATATTATAATACAGGTCAGGTATATTATTATACAGACCAGGTCTAAAATAATACAAGCCAGGTCTACAGGCCAGGTCTATTATAATACAAGCCAAGTCTATTATAATACAGGCCAGGTCTACAGGCCAGGTCTATTATAATACAGGTCAGGTCTATTATAATACAGACCAGGTCTATTATAATACAGGCCAAGTCTATTATAATACAGGCCAGGTCTACAGGCCAGGTCTATTATAATACAGGCCAGGTCTATTATAATACAGGCCTGGTCTACATGCCAGGTCTATTATTATACAGGCCTGGTCTACATGCCAGGTCTATTGTAATACAGGCCAGGTCTACAATAATACAGGCCAGGTCTACAGGCCAGGTCTATTATAATACAGGCCAAGTATATTATAATACAGGCCAGGTCTACAGCCCAGGTCTAGTATAATACAGGTCAGGTCTATTATAATATAGACCAGGTCTAGTATAATAGAGGCCAGGTCTATTATAATACAGACTAGGTCTATTAAAATACAAACAATGACTGTTATTATACAGGCCAGGTCTACAGGCCAGGTCTATTATAATACAGACCAGGTCTATTAAAATACAAACAATGACTATTATTAAACAGGCCAGGTCTACAGGCCAGGTCTATTATAATACAGGACAGGTATAGTATAATACAGGCCAAGTCTAATATAATACAGACCAGGTCTATTATAATACAGGCCAGGTCTATTATAATACAGACCAGGTCTATTATAATACAGGCCAGGTATATTATAATACAGGTCAGGTCTATTATAATACAGGCCTGGTCTACATGCCAGGTCTATTATAATACAGGCCAGATCTAGTATAATACAGGCCAGGTCTATTATAATACAGGCCTGGTCTACATGCCAGGTCTATTATAATACAGGCCAGGTCTATTATAATACAGGCCAGGTCTATTATATTACAGGCCAGGTATATTATAATACAGGTCAGGTCTACAGGTCAGGTATATTATTATACAGACCAGGTCTAAAATAATACAGGCCAGGTCTACAGGCCAGGTCTATTATAATACAGGCCAAGTCTAAATTATGTTTATACAGTTCTTATACATGTGAAATTGTCATAAAAATCAAAAGAATTTCAAAAAACGGTCCAGAAAGCATATTTTTAACCCGGATCCGGGATAATTGTCATCAGCAACGCTGAATAGCATAGCGCCACAGTCAAATAATAATACTAGAAAATATTCATATTCATGAAATGACAGGTGCAATATTGCAAAACACAGCTTAGCCTTTTGTTAATCCACCTGTCGTCTCAGATTTTGAAATGATGCTTTACAGCGAAAGCAATAAAAGCGTTTGTGTAAGTTTATCGATCGCTCGACAAAACATTAAGTACACTTAGCATCAGGTAACTTGGTCACGAAAATCAGAAAAGCAATCAAATTAATCGTTTACCTTTGATGATCTTCGGATGTTTTCACTCACGAGACTCCCAGTTAGACAACAAATGTTCCTTTTGTTCCATAAAGATATTTTTATATCCAAATACCTCTGTTCGTTTCGCGCGTTATGCTCAGAAATCCACAGGAAAAAGCGGTCACGACAACGCAGACAAAAATTCCAGATAATATCCATAATGTCCACAGAAACATGTCAAACGTTTTTTATAATCAATCCTCAGGTTGTTTTTCAAATATCTATTCGATAATATATCAACCTGGAGTGTTGGTTTTTCAATAGGACCGGGAGTAACAATGGCCGCCTTTCTCTGTTGCGCACAACTCACTCTGAGAGCCCCCACCTATCCACTTACGCAATGTGATAGTTCTCGCTCATTTTTCAAAATAAAAGCCTGAAACTATGTCTAAAGGCTGTTGACACCTTAGGGAAGCCATAGAAAAGGAATCTGGTTGATATCCCTTTAAATGGGTGATAGGGATGCATAAGAACAGAGAGGTTTCAAAAACAGAGGCACTTCCTGATTGGATTTTCCTCAGGTTTTAGCCTGCAATATCAGTTCTGTTACACTCACAGACAAAATTTTGACAGTTTTGGAAACTTTAGAGTGTTTTCTATCCTAATCTGACAATTATATGCATATTCTAGTTTCGGGGGCTGAGAAATAGGCAGTTTCAAATGGGTACGTTTTTTGGCCAAAAACGAAAATACTGCCCCCTACACTATTAAGGGGGTGAAACGTTTTTCAATTTTTTTTCACATTTTCGACTTTTGACTTCCTATGAGATCATATTGCAAATGGACAAAACATATGCCTTATGGACAAGTAAAAAAAAAATAAAAAATTATGATAATAAAATTTAACAAAAATATGTTCATACAGTTCTTTTCCATGTGAAATTGACATAAAAATCAAAAGAATTTCGAATAATGGTCCAAAAAGCACTTTTTTAAAGGGGGTGATAAGTTTTTCAAAAAATGTTCACATTTTCGACTTTTGACTTCCTATGAAATCATATTGCAAATGGACAAGCAAAAATTTAAATAAAAAAAATATGATAATAAAATTTGACAAAAGTATGTTCATACAGTTCTTATGTGTAATTGACAAAAATAATCGAAAGAATTTCGAAAAACGGTCCAGAAAGCACTTCTTGAAGGGGTTGAAGTTTTTGAAAAGAAAAGAAAATTTTAAAAATGTTACTCTTGGGTCTTGACTTGTGTTACATTTGCAATATGAAAAATTATGGTAGAGCGTACTCGCCATCTATTGGATTTTTGGAGTGTTACAATTGGCATTTGCCATATCGCATTTGCAATCAACTTTGAACGAAACGACGCCGAATTGAGTGGTATTGTACATCGTGTATATGTTTCATACGGTGCCAATAACTTCCGATTCATTTTTGTACATTTCAGGGGGGTGTTCCCTTACATATCTACCTTGTTCTCTGGGAGTTAACCTGTTTTGGCTGCAGGGGCAGTATTGAGGAGCCAGATAAAAGGTGCCCATTTCAAACGGCCTCGTACTCAATTCTTGCTCGTACAATATGCATATTATTATTACTATTGGATAGAAAACACTCTATAGTTTCTAAAACCGTTTGAATTATATCTGTGAGTAAAACAGAACTCATTTGGCACAAACTTCCTGACCAGGAAGTGGAAAGTCTGAAAACTATGCTCTCTTCTAGGTCCTGCCTATAAATGGGCATGATACGTATTAGTATATATGCACGTCATACACCTTCCCCTGGATGTCAAGAGGCGGTGAGAGAAGAAATGGGGTGTTTATCTTGGTCTGAAGTGGAATAACAGCTCTTGGAATGACGTGTCACCCATTTCCTGTTTTCAGGAAGGCGCGAGAAGGAACCTGGATTTGCCTTCTGATAAGCTGCCGTTATGGACGACTAATATCTCCGGCTGTGATTTTATTTGATACATGTGACCATATCATCGTAAAGTATGTTTTTTCAATATAGTTTAATAATCAGATTATTGAAATTTTTTCGGGAGTTTTGCCGTGTTCCGTTCTCTTCCGTTTGTTGACATGGAGAGATTCGTGCCACTTGGCTAGTGTGCTTGCTAAATCGAGAGGGAAAGAGGCCGTTCTAAATCCAAACAACGATTGTTCTTGACAAAGGACCCCTTGTACAACATTCTGATGGAAGATCAGCAAAAGTAGGAAACATTTTATGATGCTATTTCATATATCTGTCGTAAATGTGAACTAGTCGTCGGCGCCCAGCTTTTGGGTACTCTAGCTATACCGAAGCTGTATGTCGAAATGAAGTTATTTTTAGAATTCTAATACGGCGATTGCATTAAGAACTAGTGGATCTATCATTTCCTATACAACATGTATTTTTTAGTTATGTTTATGAATAGCTATTTGGTCAGAATATGTGTGTCAGAAAAAGTGTCAGAAAAAAATCCGGACGTTGTGGGAAAAAGTAGCTAAGTTAGCACAATGTATAACCATTGATTTCAGCTCTAAATATGCACATTTTCGAACAAAACATTAGTGTATGTATAACCTGATGTTATAGGACTGTCATCTGATGAAGAATATCAAGGTTAGTCAAAAATTATATATCTTTTACTGGTTTGTTACGATCGCTAACTTTTACTGCTGGGAAATGGCTTGTGTTTTTGGCTATTGTGGTAAGCTAATATAACGCTATATTGTGTTTTCGCTGTAAAACACTTAATAAATCGGAAATATTGTCTGGAATCACAAGATGCCTGTCTTTCATTTTCTGTACACTATGTATTTTTCAGAAATGTTTTATGATGAGTATTTAGGTATTTGGCGTTGGTGTCTGTAATTATTCTGTCTGCTTTCGGTGCAATTTCTGATTGTAGCTGCAATGTAAACTATGATTTATACCTGAAATATGCCCATTTTTCGAACAAAACATAGATTTATTGAATAACATGTTATAAGACTGTCATCTGATGAAGTTGTTTCTTGGTTAGTTTGGTTGGTTCTTGGTTAGTTAGGTTGGCTTTGTGCATGCTACCTATGCTGTGAAAAATGTCTGTCCTTTTTTTGTATTTGGTGGTGAGCTAACGTAAATATACGTGCTGTTTCGTTGTAAAACATTTTAAAAATCGGACATGTTGGCTGGATTCACAAGATGTGTACCTTTCATTTGCTGTATTGGACTTGTTAATGTGTGAAAGTTAAATATTTCTAAAAAATATATTTTGAATTTCGCGCCCTGCACTTGAAGTGACTGTTGTCATATTGTGGGCGGCCTCGGGCTTGCAGCCAGAAGAAGTTAAACACTGGGGGAGGAGTGTAGTATCTATGATCTACATCTGTTTATATTAGTTACTATGCTGTTACTAAGCAGTGATGTATTACGACAGTGTTACGTTACTACACCTAATAGGAAATGCACATGCGCACTAGTGTGCCCGGGGGAACTGTAGAGCACGAGAGGATTTGACTAAACAACAACTAACTGTCCTCCCGTCTCCTGCCTGGTCATTTCTCCACAACACAAATATTACAATAAACAGTCTTTAAAAAGTTAAAACCGTAAAGTTGGCAGGTAGCAAAGTAAGGTTAGCAACAAACCGCACAGCAGCATGTGAACAAGTCTACAAGTTGTGACCGGAAATGACTACACCACTAGAACTACAACACTAGAACTACAACACTAGAACTAGAACAGTAGAATGAGAACACTAGAACTAGAACACCAGAACTACAACACTAGAACTACAACACTAGAACTAGAAGAGTAGAATGAGAACACTAGAACTAGAACAGTATAATTATTAGAACAGTAGAACTAGAACTCTAGAACTAGAACACTAGAACTACAACACTAGAACTACAACAGTAGAACTACAACACTAGAACTACAACAGTAGAATGAGAACACTAGAACTACAACACTAGAACTACAACAGTAGAACTAGAACACTAGAACTACAACACTAGAACTACAACACTAGAACTACAACAGTAGAGCTAGAACAGTAGAATGAGAACACTAGAACTACAACACTAGAACTACAACACTAGAACTACAACACTAGAACTACAACACTAGAACTACAACACTAGAACTACAACAGTAGAGCTAGAACAGTAGAACTAGAACACTAGAACTACAACACTAGAACTACAACACTAGAACTACAACACTAGAACTACAACAGTAGAACTACAACAGTAGAGCTAGAACAGTAGAATGAGAACACTAGAACTACAACAGTAGAGCTAGAACAGTAGAATGAGAACACTAGAACTACAACACTAGAACTACAACAGTAGAACTACAACAGTAGAGCTAGAACAGTAGAATGAGAACACTAGAACTACAACACTAGAACTACAACACTAGAACTACAACAGTAGAACTACAACACTAGAACTACAACACTAGAACTACAACAGTAGAACTACAACACTAGAACTACAACACTAGAACTACAACAGTAGAACTACAACAGTAGAACTACAACACTAGAACTACAACACTAGAACTACAACAGTAGAACTACAACACTAGAACTACAACACTAGAACTACAACACTAGAACTACAACACTAGAACTACAACACTAGAACTACAACAGTAGAACTACAACAGTAGAATGAGAACACTAGAACTACAACACTAGAACTACAACAGTAGAACTAGAACAGTAGAATGAGAACACTAGAACTACAACACTAGAACTACAACACTAGAACTACAACAGTAGAACTACAACAGTAGAATGAGAACCCTAGAACTACAACAGTAGAGCTAGAACAGTAGAATGAGAACACTAGAACTACAACACTAGAACTACAACAGTAGAACTAGAACAGTAGAATGAGAACACTAGAACTACAACACCAGAACTCCCTGGTCAAGTCATCGTGAGGATACAGCTATATAAGGACACACTAAACAGTGCTTCCTCTAGCTGCCTTTGACAGCAATACTGTAAATGTACAGCACCAGTCTGTTTGTACATACGACATACTCTTCACTAATATTCTACAATGTAGAAAATAGTCAAAAGAAAGAAAAACCCTGGAATGAGTAGATGTGTCTGAACTTTTGACTGGTACTGTATGTGTGCATGTTTGAATGTGCGTTGGAACCCTGGAATGAGTAGATGTGTCCAAACTGTTTGAATGTGTGTTGGCGCAAGCGTCAACATATGTAGAACTCATTAACGCTCACAGTGGAACCAGCAGATGGAAAGGTGATTGGAGAGATTAATCTGTGACTCAGCAGGACAGAACCACACACACGCACGTACACGCACACACACACACACCAATATACACACACACACTTATAACTAACATGGCGGTGGTGTAATAATACAACTGGATTACTGGATGGTAATAATTAGCGAACACGTTGGGCCTCAGCTATGGAAACATGTCTAAACCCCAAACACTGTGGAGAGATGAGAGGGGGGTAGAGAGGGGAGGGGAGAGAGAGGGGGGAGAGAGGGGAGAGAGAGGGGGGAGAGAGGGGAGAGAGGGGAGGTGAGAGAAGGGAGGGGAGAGAGAGGGGGGAGAGAGGGGAGAGAGAGGGGGGAGAGGGGAGGTGAGAGGGGGGAGAGGGGGGAGAGAGGGGAGGTGAGAGAGGGGAGGGGAGAGAGAGGGGGGAGAGAGAGAGAGAGAGAGCGAACACGTAGAACAGAGTAGGGCCATCTGGCATCAGTTATGGAAACATGTCTAAACCCCAAACACTGTGGAGAGATGAGAGGGGGGGAGAGATAGAGGGGGGGAGAGAGAGAGTGGGGGCTAGATAGAGGGGGGGTGTTTTGGTTCGATTGTGAATTTTTTTTGTCACGGTTTTCGATTATGTGGGTTGAATGCTTTAACAACGCAGAATAACACAATTAATAAAAGTCTAAAAGTCTAAAAGTCTAAAATCTACTGGGTGAAATACCACAGTGTTCCATCACAGCAGCAAGATTTGTGACCTGTTGCCACAAGAAAAAGGCAACCAGTGAAGAACAAACACCATTGTAAATACAACCCATATTTATGTTTATTTACTTTCCCTTTTGTACTTTAACTATTTGCACATTTGAAATGTCTATTCCTTAGAAACGTTTTTGATTGATCATTTAACTTTTGTTTATTATCTATTTCATTTGCTTTAACAATGTTAACAAACGTTTCCCATGCCAATAAAGCCCTTTTCAGTGAATTGCCTGAGAGACAGAGAGAGAGAGAGAGAATTGGTACAAAATATTTAGAGTACTGTACACACTACAATTACTTACAGTGCATTCGGAAAATATTCAGACCCCTTGACGTTTTCCATATTTTGTACGTTACAGCCTTATTCTAAAATGGATTCAATATTTTTTTCCTCTCATCAATCTACACACAATACCCAAAAATGACAAAGCAAAAACAGGTTTTTAGACAAATGTATGAAAAATAAAGATGAGGGAGGACAGATTATGTTTCCATGAGTACAGCCTTATTTCTGTTACAGCATGTTGGGGACTGTGATTGGTTTAGGGGACTGTCATTCATATTCACCCAGCTCAGTGATAGGTTTAGGGGACTGTCATTCATATTCACCCGGTTCAATGTAACAGTGATAGGTTTAGGTTTCTGTCATTCATATTCACCCGGTTCAATGTAACAGTGATAGGTTTAGGTTACTGTCATTCACCCAGTTCAATGTAACAGTGATAGGTTTAGGTTACTGTCATTCACCCAGTTCAATGTAACAGTGATAGGTTTAGGTTACTGTCATTCATATTCACCCGGTTCAATGTAACAGTGATAGGTTTAGGTTACTGTCATTCATATTCACCCGGTTCAATGTAACAGTGATAGGTTTAGGTTACTGTCATTCATATTCACCCAGTTCAATGTAACAGTGATAGGTTTAGGTTACTGTCATTCATATTCACCCAGCTCAGTGATAGGTTTAGGTTACTGTCATTCATATTCACCCGGTTCAATGTAACAGTGATAGGTTTAGGTTACTGTCATTCATATTCACCCAGTTCAATGTAACACTGATAGGTTTAGGTTACTGTCATTCATATTCACCCAGTTCAATGTAACAGTGATAGGTTTAGGTTACTGTCATTCATATTCACCCAGTTCAGTGATAGGTTTAGGTTACTGTCATTCATATTCACCCAGCTCAATGTAACAGTGATAGGTTTAGGCTACGACATGATACTCAAATGTTCCCTATACCCATCATGAGGTTGCTACAACCTAGTGAGAGAGAGAGAGGAGCCCCAGTGTGTTCTGGGAGATGAGATTTTGTTTTACCCAGGAGTCTCCTCAATACTCATCTGAGCATGGAGGGTCGCGCACACACACACACACACACGCACACGCACACGCACACACACACACACACACACACACACACACACACACACACACACACACACACACACACACACACACACACACACACACACACACACAAGGGTAGCAGTAAAACAAGAATCTATGAATCTGTGTGTGAAAGTGTGCAAAAAATGTCTCTGGAAAATATAAATCAAGACATCCCTCAACACACACAGGTTCCCCCCCTATCTCCAGTAGGGTTTCTCTGTGGGAGATATGCAGCTCTGCTGAACGCCAGACAGACAGGTGAAATATGGTCCCTGTTCCTGTCTCACACACACACACACACACACACATTACTCTCTCTCTCTCTCTCTCTCTCTCTCTCTCTCTCTTGCATTATAACGCTTAACTGATGTGGGATGTTACTGTGGATCTATCTGACAAGGAGTCTGACGTGGGACGTTAAAACAGGACACTGGGGAGGAGGTGGTACATTTGATGCAGGTATGTCCAATGTTAGTTTGTTCGTTTGTAACATTTCTCTGCTGTTCGTGTCACTGTTTCTATAAGCAACAGAGACCATTACCAATGTTATTTATCAGTCTACAGTGCATTCGGAAAGTATTCAGTCCCCTTGACTTTTTCCTAATTTTATACGTTACAGCCTTATTCTAAAATGTATGAAATCTTTTTCCCCCTCATCAATCGACACACAATACCCCATTATGGCAAAGCAAAAACAGTTTTTTAGACATTTTTGCAAATGTATAAAATTAAAAAAATGCAATATCACATTTACATAAGTATTCAGACCCTTTACTCAGTACTTTGTTGAAGAAACTTGGCTGCGATTACAGCCTCGAGTCTTCTTGGGTATGACACTACAAGCTTGGTAGCGATTACAGCCTTGAGTCTTCTTGGGTATGACGCTACAAGCTTGGCAGCGATTACAGCCTCGAGTCTTGGGTATGACACTACAAGCTTGGTAGCGATTACAGCCTCGAGTCTTGGGTATGACACTACAAGCTTGGTAGCGATTACAGCCTCAAGTCTTCTTGGGTATGACACTACAAGCTTGGTAGCGATTACAGCCTCGAGTCTTGGGTATGACACTACAAGCTTGGTAGCGATTACAGCCTCGAGTCTTCTTGGGTATGACGGTACAAGCTTGGCAGCGATTACAGCCTCGAGTCTTCTTGGGTATGACGCTACAAGCTTGGCAGCGATTACAGCCTCGAGTCTTCTTGGGTATGACGCTACAAGCTTGGCAGCGATTACAGCCTCGAGTCTTCTTGGGTATGACGCTACAAGCTTGGCAGCGATTACAGCCTCGAGTCTTCTTGGGTATGACGCTACAAGCTTGGCAGAGATTACAGCCTCGAGTCTTCTTGGGTATGACGCTACAAGCTTGGCAGCGATTACAGCCTCGAGTCTTCTTGGGTATGACGCTACAAGCTTGGCAGCGATTACAGCCTCGAGTCTTCTTGGGTATGACGCTACAAGCTTGGCAGCGATTACAGCCTCGAGTCTTCTTGGTTATGACGCTACAAGCTTGGTACACGTATTTGGGGAGTTTCTCCCATTCTTCTCTGTAGATCAGTGGCGGTCGGTGTCGTTTAATATGAGGGAGGACAATTATTATAATTTAATAATCTCATTACCTGTAACGGCGATCCTCCTCCTCTCCATCTTCGGAAAAGGAGGAGTATTGAGGGAACCAAGGCGCAGCGAAGTTTGAACACATATTTATTAAACAAGACGAAAAACGAACACGAACTACACTTGAAATGATACAAAATAACAAACGACGTAGACTGACCTAAACATGAGAACTTACATAGACACGAAGAACGCACGAATAAGAAACAGACTACATAAACCGAACAAACCGTATACAGTTCCGTATGGTGCAAACATAACACAAACACGGAAGACAATCACCCACAAACAAACAGTGAGAACGCCCTACCTAAATATGACTCTTAATTAGAGGAAAACGCAAACCACCTGCCTCTAATCAAGAGCCATACCAGGCAACCCAAAACCAACATAGAAACAGATAACATAGACTGCCCACCCAAAACTAACGCCCTGACCAATTACACATACAAAAACAACATAAAACTGGTCAGGACCGTTACATAACCCCCCCCTCAAGGTGCGAACTCCGGGCGCACCAGCACAAAGTCCAGGGGAGGGTCTGGGTGGGCAGGTGACCACGGTGGTGGCTCCGGCTCTGGACGCTGTCCCCACACCACCATAGTCACTCCCCGTTTTTGTCTTCCCCTCCCAATGCCCACCCTAAAACTCACATCCCCTAAATAAACAGCCAGCACCAGGAGAAGGGGCAGCACCGGGACAAAGGGCAGCACCGGGACAAGGGGCAGCACCGGAACAAGGGACAGCACCGGGTCAATGGGCAGCACCGGGACAAGGGGCAGCACCAGGATAAGGGGCAGCACCAGGATAAGGGGCAGCACCGGGACAAGGGGCAGCACCGGGACAAGGGGCAGCACCGGGACAAGGGGCAGCACCGGGACAAGGGGCAACACCGGGACAAGGGGCAGGTCCCGGCTGATAAACTCTGGCAGATCCTGGCTGAGGGACTCTGGCAGGTCTATGCAGGCTGACGGCTCTCGACGCTCATGGCAGGCTGACGGCTCTCGACGCTCATGGCAGGCTGACGGCTCTCGACGCTCATGGCAGGCTGACGGCTCTCGACGCTCATGGCGCTCTGACGGCTCTGACTGCTCATGGCTCTCTGACGGCTCTGGCTGCTCATGGCTCTCTGACGGCTCTGGCTGCTCATGGCTCTCTGACGGCTCTGGCTGCTCATGGCTCTCTGACGGCTCTGGCTGCTCATGGCTCTCTGGCGGCTCTGGCAGATCCTGTCTGGTTGGCGGCTCTGGCAGATCCTGTCTGGTTGGCGGCTCTGGCAGATCCTGTCTGGTTGGCGGCTCTGGCAGATCCTGTCTGGTTGGCGGCTCTGGCAGATCCTGTCTGGCGGGCGGCTCTGGCAGATCCTGTCTGGCGGGCGGCTCTAGCGGCTCCTGTCTGGCTGACGGCTCTAGCGGCTCCTGTCTGGCGGATGGCTCTGTAGGCTCATGGCAGACGGGCGGCTTTGCAGGCTCCTGGCAGACGGATGACTCAGACGGCGCTGGGGAGACGGATGGCTCAGATGGCGCTGGGGAGACGGATGGCTCAGATGGCGCTGGGGAGACGGATGGCTCAGATGGCGCTGGTGAGACGGATGGCTCTGGCCGGATACGGCGCACTGTAGACCTGGTGCGTGGTGCCGGAACTGGAGGCACCGTGCTAATGATAAGCACCTTCCTACTAGTGCGGGGAGCAGGGACAGGGCACACTGTACTCTCAAAGCCCACTCTGTAACTGATGCGAGGCACCGGCACTGGTGAAACCGGGCTGAGGACAAGCACATCAGGATTAGTAGGGGGAGAAGATACAGTGTGTACAGGGCTCTGAAGACGCACTGGTAGCTTAGTGCGTGGGGCCGGAACTGGAGGCACCGGGCTAGATACACGCACTACAGGGAGAGTGCGTGGAGGAGGAACAGGGCTCAGGATACGCACTGGTAGCCTAGTGCGTAGTGTAGACACTGTAGGTACTAGGCTGGGGCGGGGAGGTGGCGCCGGAAATACCGGACCGTGGAGGCGTACTGGCACTCTTGAGCATTGAGCCTGCCCAACCTTACCTGGTTGAATGCTCCCGGTTGCCCGACCAGTGCGGGGAGGTGGAATAACCCGCACCGGGCTATGTAGGCGAACCGGGGAAACCATGCGTAAGGCAGGTGCCATGTATGCCGGCCCGAGGAGACGCACTGGAGACCAGACGCGTTGAACAGGCCTCATGACACCTGGCTCAATACCCAATCTAGCCCTACCAGTGCGGGGAGGTGGAATAACCCGCACTGGGCTATGCACTCGTACAGGAGACACCGTGCGCTCTACTGCGTAACACGGCGCCTGCCCGTACTCCCGCTCTCCACGGTAAGCCTGGGAAGTGGGCGCAGGTCTCCTACCTGCCCTTCATTTTTTATGGTGGGTGATTCTGTAATGGCGATCCTCCTCCTCTCCATCTTCGGAAAAGGAGGAGTATTGAGGGAACCAAGGCGCAGCGAAGTTTGAACACATATTTATTAAACAAGACGAAAAACGAACACGAACTACACTTGAAATGATACAAAATAACAAACGACGTAGACTGACCTAAACATGAGAACTTACATAGACACGAAGAACGCACGAATAAGAAACAGACTACATAAACCGAACAAACCGTATACAGTTCCGTATGGTGCAAACATAACACAAACACGGAAGACAATCACCCACAAACAAACAGTGAGAACGCCCTACCTAAATATGACTCTTAATTAGAGGAAAACGCAAACCACCTGCCTCTAATCAAGAGCCATACCAGGCAACCCAAAACCAACATAGAAACAGATAACATAGACTGCCCACCCAAAACTAACGCCCTGACCAATTACACATACAAAAACAACATAAAACTGGTCAGGACCGTTACATTACCACTTAAGGGAGAGTGCGAGGAACAGGCACAGGACGTACCGGACTGGGACTGGGAAACGATACGTGCAGCAAATGGCTCACAGGCAACTAACCAAAAACAAGATCCCACAAAAACCCAGTGGGAAAAGGCTGCCTAAATATGATCCCCAATCAGAGACAACGATAAACAGCTGCCTCTGATTGGGAACCATATCAGGTCAACATAGAAATAACAAGTACCCACCCTAGTCACACCCCGACCTAACCCAATTTGAGAATAAAAGGCTCTCTAAGGTCAGGGCGTGACAGCCTGAGCTAAATTTAGTCTCTTAGCAAAGGGTCTGAATACTTATGTAAATAAGGTATTTCTGTTTTACATTTTTAATAACATTTCTAACATTTCGAAATTCCTGTTTTCGCTTTTTCTATATGGGGTAGGGTGTGTATAGATTGATGAGGATTTTTTATTTATTTAACCCATTTAGAATAAAGCTGTAACCTAACAAAATGTCAAAAAAGTCACGGAGTCTGAATACTTTCCAATTGCACTGTATAATTGTGTGTGTGTGTGTGTGTGTGTGTGTGTGTGTGTGTGTGTGTGTGTGTGTAGGGATGACACCACTGATTGCCTGGCTGATGGTGTTTCTCTGTGATCTGACAGCAGGTAATGTAATTCTGCACCCTATACAGCAGTCTGTGTGCTGTGGCATATCTCCGGTCCCATATCTCCGGTCCCTTATGTAGCATTTTCCCAGCCTCTCCCACCCCCCCCCCCCCCCCTCCCCCTGTGCTTCGCTGGTCAGTTGTGTACCACTGCTGTGACTTTTTTAACCCCTAAGTCACTGGGCTCTGTAAACTTTGCCAAGTGACAACGCTGATGCCTCTAAATCCCCTGAATGGAGTCAGTCAGATATCTGCTTGTCATGTGCTGATAGATAAAGGCCTTTGCAGACTGTACAATTGGATCTGTCTGATGCCAGGATTGGCTGTCCCAGACTAATTTACACATTGTGGGAAAATTCTTAGGTCGCAAACGATTGTCGGCCATCTTGGTACGTTCAGTGTGACAGGGTCTAGGTCTGCCGTCAGAATGGTTTTGCATTTATTGTGTAGTAACGCAGACAGTTACTAAAGACAGAATCATTGCAACCAAAATCCCACGTCGCTCATTGCAGTATCCATAACACCTTCACTATCCATAACACCTTCACTATCCATAACACCTTCACTATCCATAACACCTTCACTATCCATAACACCTTCACTATCCATAACACCTTCACTATCCATAACACCTTCACTATCCATAACACCTTCACTATCCATAACACCTTCACTATCCATAACACCTTCACTATCCATAACACCTTCACTATCCATAACACCTTCACTATCCATAACACCTTTACTATCCATAACACCTTTACTATCCATAACACCTTCACTATCCATAACACCTTCACTATCCATAACACCTTCACTATCCATAACACCTTCACTATCCATAACACCTTCACTATCCATAACACCTTCACTGTCCATAACACCTTCACTGTCCATAACACCTTCACTGTCCATAACACCTTCACTGTCCATAACACCTTCACTATCCATAACACCTTCACTATCCATAACACCTTTACTATCCATAACCCACTATCCATAACACCTTCACTATCCATAACACCTTCACTATCCATAACACCTTCACTATCCATAACGCCTTCACTATCCATAACGCCTTCACTATCCATAACCCACTATCCATAACGCCTTCACTATCCATAACACCTTCACTATCCATAACACCTTCACTATCCATAACACCTTCACTATCCATAACACCTTCACTATCCATAACCCACTATCCATAACACCTTCACTATCCATAACACCTTCACTATCCATAACACCTTCACTATCCATAACACCTTCACTATCCATAACCCACTATCCATAACCCACTATCCATAACACCTTCACTATCCCTAACACCTTCACTATCCCTAACACCTTCACTATCCATAACACCTTCACTATCCATAACCCACTATCCATAACACCTTCACTATCCATAACCCACTATCCATAACACCTTCACTATCCATAACACCTTCACTATCCATAACCTACTATCCATAACACCTTCACTATCCATAACCCACTATCCATAACACCTTCACTATCCATAACACCTTCACTATCCATAACACCTTCACTATCCATAACACCTTCACTATCCATAACACCTTCACTATCCAAAACACCTTCACTATCCATAACACCTTCACTATCCATAACACCTTCACTATCCATAACCCACTATCCATAACACCTTCACTATCCATAACACCTTCACTATCCATAACACCTTCACTATCCATAACCCACTATCCATAACACCTTCACTATCCATATCACCTTCACTATCCATAACACCTTCACTATCCATAACACCTTCACTATCCATAACACCTTCACTATCCATAACACCTTCACTATCCATAACACCTTCACTATCCATAACACCTTCACTATCCATAACCCACTATCCATAACACCTTCACTATCCATAACCCACTATCCATAACACCTTCACTATCCATAACACCTTCACTATCCATAACACCTTCACTATCCATAACACCTTCACTATCCATAACACCTTCACTATCCATAACCCACTATCCATAACCCACTATCCATAACACCTTCACTATCCATAACACCTTCACTATCCATAACACCTTCACTATCCATAACCCACTATCCATAACACCTTCACTATCCATAACACCTTCACTATCCATAACACCTTCACTATCCATAACACCTTCACTATCCATAACACCTTCACTATCCATAACACCTTCACTATCCATAACACCTTCACTATCCATAACCCACTATCCATAACACCTTCACTATCCATAACACCTTCACTATCCATAACCCACTATCCATTTCACCTTCACTATCCATAACACCTTCACTATCCATAACACCTTCACTATCCATAACACCTTCACTATCCATAACCCACTATCCATAACACCTTCACTATCCATAACACCTTCACTATCCATAACCCACTATCCATAACCCACTATCCATAACACCTTCACTATCCATAACACCTTCACTATCCATAACACCTTCACTATCCATAACCCACTATCCATAACCCAATATCCATAACACCTTCACTATCCATAACACCTTCACTATCCATAACACCTTCACTATCCATAACCCACTATCCATAACCCACTATCCATAACCCACTATCCATAACACCTTCACTATCCCTAACACCTTCACTAGCCCTAACACCTTCACTATCCCTAACACCTTCACTATCCATAACACCTTCACTATCCATAACACCTTCACTATCCATAACACCTTCACTATCCATAACACCTTCACTATCCATAACACCTTCACTATCCATAACACCTTCACTATCCATAACACCTTCACTATACATAACACCTTCACTATCCATAACCCACTATCCATAACCCACTATCCATAACCCACTATCCATAACCCACTATCCATAACACCTTCACTATACATAACACCTTCACTATCCATAACACCTTCACTATCCAATACACCTTCACTATCCATAACACCTTCACTATCCATAACACCTTCACTATCCATAACACCTTCACTATCCATAACACCTTCACTATCCATAACACCTTCACTATCCATAACACCTTCACTATCCATAACCCACTATCCATAACACCTTCACTATCCATAACCCACTATCCATAACACCTTCACTATCCATAACACCTTCACTATCCATAACCCACTATCCATAACACCTTCACTATCCATAACCCACTATCCATAACACCTTCACTATCCATAACATCTTCACTATCCATAACACCTTCACTATCCATAACACCTTCACTATCCATAACCCACTATCCATAACACTTTCACTATCCATAACACCTTCACTATCCATAATACCTTCACTATCCATAACACTTTCACTATCCATAACACCTTCACTATCCATAACCCACTGTCCATAACCCACTATCCATAACACCTTCACTATCCCTACACCTTCACTATCCATAACACCTTCACTATCCATAACACCTTCACTATCCATAAGACCTTCACTATCCATAACCCACTATCCATAACACCTTCACTATCCATAACCCACCATCCATAACACCTTCACTATCCATAACCCACTATCCATAACACCTTCACTATCCATAACACCTTCACTATCCATAACACCTTCACTATCCATAACACCTTCACTATCCATAACACCTTCACTATCCATAACACCTTCACTATCCATAACACCTTCACTATCCATAACACCTTCACTATCCATAACACCTTCACTATCCATAACACCTTCACTATCCATAACACCTTCACTATCCATAACACCTTCACTATCCATAACACCTTCACTATCCATAACCCACTATCCATAACACCTTCACTATCCATAACACCTTCACTATCCATAACACCTTCACTATCCATAACACCTTCACTATCCATAACACCTTCACTATCCATAACACCTTCACTATCCATAACACCTTCACTATCCATAACACCTTCACTATCCATAACACCTTCACTATCCATAACCCACTATCCATAACACCTTCACTATCCATAACACCTTCACTATCCCTAACACCTTCACTATCCATAACACCTTCACTATCCATAACACCTTCACTATCCATAACACCTTCACTATCCATAACCCACTATCCATAACACCTTCACTATCCATAACACCTTCACTATCCATAACCCACTATCCATAACACCTTCACTATCCATAACACCTTCACTATCCATAACACCTTCACTATCCATAACACCTTCACTATCCATAACCCACTATCCATAACCTAATATCCATAACACCTTCACTATCCATAACACCTTCACTATCCATAACACCTTCACTATCCATAACACCTTCACTATCCATAACCCACTATCCATAACCCACTATCCATAACACCTTCACTATCCATAACCCACTATCCATAACCCACTATCCATAACCCACTATCCATAACACCTTCACTATCCATAACACCTTCACTATCCATAACACCTTCACTATCCATAACACCTTCACTATCCATAACCCACTATCCATAACCCACTATCCATAACACCTTCACTATCCATAACACCTTCACTATCCCTAACACCTTCACTATCCCTAACACCTTCACTATCCATAACACCTTCACTAACCATAACACCTTCACTATCCAATACACCTTCACTATCCATAACACCTTCACTATCCATAACACCTTCACTATCCATAACACCTTCACTATCCATAACACCTTCACTATCCATAACACCTTCACTATCCATAACACCTTCACTATCCATAACCCACTATCCATAACACCTTCACTATCCATAACCCACTATCCATAACACCTTCACTATCCATAACACCTTCACTATCCATAACCCACTATCCATAACACCTTCACTATCCATAACCCACTATCCATAACACCTTCACTATCCATAACATCTTCACTATCCATAACACCTTCACTATCCATAACACCTTCACTATCCATAACCCACTATCCATAACACTTTCACTATCCATAACACCTTCACTATCCATAATACCTTCACTATCCATAACACTTTCACTATCCATAACACCTTCACTATCCATAACCCACTGTCCATAACCCACTATCCATAACACCTTCACTATCCCTAACACCTTCACTATCCATAACACCTTCACTATCCATAACACCTTCACTATCCATAAGACCTTCACTATCCATAACCCACTATCCATAACACCTTCACTATCCATAACCCACTATCCATAACACCTTCACTATCCATAACCCACTATCCATAACACCTTCACTATCCATAACACCTTCACTATCCATAACACCTTCACTATCCATAACACCTTCACTATCCATAACACCTTCACTATCCATAACACCTTCACTATCCATAACACCTTCACTATCCATAACACCTTCACTATCCATAACACCTTCACTATCCATAACACCTTCACTATCCATAACACCTTCACTATCCATAACACCTTCACTATCCATAACACCTTCACTATCCATAACCCACTATCCATAACACCTTCACTATCCATAACACCTTCACTATCCATAACACCTTCACTATCCATAACACCTTCACTATCCATAACACCTTCACTATCCATAACACCTTCACTATCCATAACACCTTCACTATCCATAACACCTTCACTATCCATAACCCACTATCCATAACACCTTCACTATCCATAACACCTTCACTATCCCTAACACCTTCACTATCCATAACACCTTCACTATCCATAACACCTTCACTATCCATAACACCTTCACTATCCATAACCCACTATCCATAACACCTTCACTATCCATAACACCTTCACTATCCATAACCCACTATCCATAACACCTTCACTATCCATAACACCTTCACTATCCATAACACCTTCACTATCCATAACACCTTCACTATCCATAACCCACTATCCATAACCCAATATCCATAACACCTTCACTATCCATAACACCTTCACTATCCATAACACCTTCACTATCCATAACACCTTCACTATCCATAACCCACTATCCATAACCCACTATCCATAACACCTTCACTATCCATAACCCACTATCCATAACCCACTATCCATAACCCACTATCCATAACACCTTCACTATCCATAACACCTTCACTATCCATAACACCTTCACTATCCATAACACCTTCACTATCCATAACCCACTATCCATAACCCACTATCCATAACACCTTCACTATCCATAACACCTTCACTATCCCTAACACCTTCACTATCCCTAACACCTTCACTATCCATAACACCTTCACTATCCATAACACCTTCACTATCCATAACACCTTCACTATCCATAACACCTTCACTATCCATAACACCTTCACTATCCATAACACCTTCACTATCCATAACACCTTCACTATCCATAACACCTTCACTATCCATAACCCACTATCCATAACCCACTATCCATAACACCTTCACTATCCATAACACCTTCACTATCCATAACACCTTCACTATCCATAACGCCTTCACTATCCATAACACCTTCACTATCCATAACCCACTATCCATAACACCTTCACTATCCATAATACCTTCACTATCCATAACACCTTCACTATCCATAACACCTTCACTATCCATAAAACCTTCACTATCCATAACCCACTATCCATAACCCACTATCCATAACCCACTATCCATAACACCTTCACTATCCATAACACCTTCACTATCCATAACACCTTCACTATCAATACACCTTCACTATCCATAACACCTTCACTATCCATAACGCCTCCACTATCCATAACACCTTCACTATCCATAACACCTTCACTATCCATAACACCTTCACTATCCATAACACCTTCACTATCCATAACACCTTCACTGTCCATAACATCTTCACTATCCATAACACCTTCACTATCCATAACCCACTATCCATAACACCTTCACTATCCATAACACCTTCACTGTCCATAACACCTTCACTATCCATAACACCTTCACTATCCATAACACCTTTATCAAAAACAATGTTAAGAAAACTCTGTCTGAACACACAGATAAAGACAGCAGGAGGCTTGTGGATCTGGTTTGGGTTAGCTCTGATTCTGTGTCTGTCTGTCTGTCTGTGTCTGTGTCTCTGTCTGTCTGTCTGTCTGTCTGTGTGTGTAGGGGTGGAGCGTGCTGAGGTGATGTGTCGTCGGTCCTGTGAGGAGCTGAATGATCTGTTATCAGAGCTGCATGGCCTCCACATCGTTACCACTAGTCTGCTCCACGACCTTCAGAGAGCTGTAAGACACACAGACACAGACAGACAGGGTTGGCTAGGTTTCTTTCTAAATGTAATTCGTTACAGTTACTAGTTACCTGTCCAAACTTGTAATCAGTAACGTAATTTTTGGATTACCCCAACTCCGTAACGTAATCTGATTACATTCCGTTACTTTTAGATTACTTTCCCCTTAAGAGGCCTTAGAAGAAGACATACATATATGTTACCTATTGAACCACATCTATTGCAGGATAAATCAATGTTAAAGTTTACATAGCTGTTCATATATGGATGTTACATTTTACTTTATGGGTTGGTTATGTAGGCTTCTTCTAACCCATCGCTTTCTACTACAGATAATAATACGATTAAATTATATCTTTACATTACAAACCAAAGACTATCAGAATTCCAGTCATTCCCATAAATGTTATATCCCTTGATCTTCAAGAACAGGATTTAGAAGTCTGGAAGTATAGATTAGCTACATAGTTTTACCTGAGCATGACCCACCTGAGCATAGCCAGCCCTACTCTGTTGTTTATGATCTAGTTGTCATGGAGAACTGTTGTTTATAATCTAGTTGTCATGGAGAACTGTTGTTTATGATCTAGTTGTCATGGAGAACTGATTGGGCTCATTGATTCAAGTTGAAAAATAAATGGCATGGCTTTGAGCACTACAGAAAGTGCTATTTACATGTGAATAATGAATGCAATATGCTACAGGCCTATTGTTGAACTTGTTGTTGGTGACACTTTGATATCTTGATAATATGCAGCTGTTTAAAGGGCAAATCCACAGATGAAACAATAACAAAACGGTCGCCCCGCCTCTGTTTTGGTAAAAAGCTGAGGGATGGTCCTGGAGAAATGTAACCACTCTCAGACTAATAGACAGAGCTGTGGATGCAAGGACTGACCATCCATGATATCAACATTATTGTTTTAACCATGTTATGAGGCTGTACAGGGTTTGTTTACATTTACAATGTTTACAAACATTGGAGAAAAAAAGCTTATATTTTGGGTTCTCATGGAGTGTGACACACACACACACACACACACACACACACACACACACACACACACACACACACACACACACACACACACACACACACACACACACACACACACACACACACACACACACACACACACACACACACACACACATGGTTAGCATCAGTGTTAACCATGACCAGATCCACAAGCCTCCTGCCGTCTTCATCTGTGTGTTCAGACAGAGGAGAATGAGGCATTGCGGGAAGCTCTCTCTGAGCTGGGCAGCAATTTGGACAGAGAGGGAGGAGGAGGAGGAGGAGGAGGAAGAGGAGGAGGAGGAGGGGATGATGAAGAGGAGAGAGTGTGTGTGCAGGACGGACGTGTGTATCAGCGGGAGGAGGACTGGGTTTCAGACAGCTGCACATCCTGTACCTGCCAGGTAAACACACACACACACACACACACACACACACACACACACACACACACACACACACACACACACACACACACACACACACACACACACACACACACACACACACACACACACACACACACACACACACACACACACACACACACACACACACATATTCACGCACAACTCTTGAGTCAAGATATCTCTAGGCCCTTGTGCTTTACTACTGTGTGTGTGTGTATGTGTATGTTGTGTGTGTGTTTTGTGTGTGTGTGTATGTGTGTGTTTTGTGTGTGTGTGTATGTGTATGTTGTGTGTGTGTAGGAGGGGAAGGCAGTGTGTCGGCAGGTCACCTGTCCTCCAGTAACATGTCCCAGTCCTTCCTTCACTGAAGGGGAATGCTGCCCTGTGTGTCTGGGTGAGAAAACACATTCACTGAATTTATTTCTCATGATTATTTCACAAGTCATATTTAGTCAAATCAAATTTTATTCGTCACATGCCCTGAATTACTTACAAGCCTCTAACCAACAATGCAGTTTAAAAAATATGAATAAGAATAAGAAAAGTAACAAGTAATTAAAGAGCAGCAGTAAAATAACAATAGCGAGGCTAAATACAGGGGGTACCGGTACAGAGTCAATGTGGAGGCTATATACAGGGTGTACCGGTACAGAGTCAATGTGGAGACTATATACAGGGGGTACCGGTACAGAGTCAATGTGGAGGCTATATACAGGGGGTACCGGTACAGAGTCAATGTGGAGGCTATATACAGGGGGTACCGGTACAGAGTCAATGTGGAGGCTATATACAGGGGGTACAGGTATAGAGTCAATGTGGAGGCTATATACAGGGGGTACCGGTACAGAGTCAATGTGGAGGCTATATACAGGGGGTACCGGTACAGAGTCAATGTGGAGGCTATATACAGGGGGTAATGGTACAGAGTCAATGTGGAGGCTATATACAGGGGGTACCGGTACAGAGTCAATGTGGAGGCTGTATACAGGGGGCACCGGTTAGTTGAGGTAATTGAGGTAATATGTACATGTAGGTAGAGTTATTAAAGTGACTATCCATAGATAATAACAGAGAGTAGCAGTGGTGTAAAAGAGGGGGGGGAGCGCAATGCAAATAGTCTGGGTAGCCATTTGACTAGATGTTCAGGGGTCTTATGGCTTGGGGGTAGAAGCTGGTTAGAAGCCTCTTGGACCTAGACTTGGTGCTCCGGTACCGCTTGCCGTGCGGTAGTAGAGAGAACAGTCTATGACTGGGGTGGCTGGGGTCTTTGACAATCCTCTGACACCGCCTGGTGTAGAGGTCCTGGATGGCAGGAAGTTTGGCTCCAGTGATGTACTGGGCCGTATGCACTACCCTCTGTAGTGCCTTGCGGTCGGAGGCCGAGCAGTTGCCGTACCAGGCAGTGATGCAACCTGTCAGGATGCTCTCGATGGTGCAGCTGTAGAACCTTTTGAGGATCTCAGGACCCATGCCAAATGTTTTCAGTCTCCTGAGGGGGAATAGGCTTTGTCGTGCCCTCTTCACGACTGTCTTGGTGTGTTTGGACCATTCTAGTTTGTTGGTGATGAGGACGCCAAGGAATTTGAAGCTCTCAACCTGCTCCAATACAGCCCCGTTGATGAGAATGGGGGCGTGCTCGGTCCTCCTTTTCCTGTAGTCCACAATCCTCTCCTTTGTCTTGATCACATTGAGGGAGAGGTTGTTGTCCTGGCGCCACACGGCCAGATCTCTGACCTCCTCTCCCTACAGGCTGTCTCATCGTTGTCGGTGATCAGGCCTACCACTGTTGTGTCATCGGCAAACTTAATGATGGTGTTGGAGTCGTGCCATATGTGTATTTGTTTGTGTTTGCGTGCGTGTGTGTGTGTGTGTGTGTGTGTGTGTGTTTGTGTGTGTGTGTGTGTGTGTGTGTGTATAGGGTTGGGAAGTGAAGATGGATGGTCCCCATGGTCGGAGTGGACGGAATGTTCGGTCACTTGTGGGCGTGGCTTCCAGCGGAGAGGGCGATCTTGTGATGATGTCTTCACGTCCTGTTCTGACTCCTCCCTCCAAACCCGCAGGTGCACCCTGGGAAGTTGTGAAAGCCGAGGTGAGGTCACCTATAACTCCTGTAATACAACAAGCTCCTGTAATACAGCTAGCTCCTGTAATACAACTAGCTCCTGTAATACAACTAGCTCCTGTAATACAACTAGCTCCTGTAATACATCTAGCTCCTGTATTACAACTAGCTCCTGTATTACAACTAGCTCCTGTAATACAACTAGCTCCTGTAATACAACTAGCTCCTGTAATACAACTAGCTCCTGTATTACAACTAGCTCCTGTAATACAACTAGCTCCTGTAATACAACTAGCTCCTGTAATACAACTAGCTCCTGTAATACAACTAGCTCCTGTAATACAACTAGCTCCTGTAATACAACTAGCTCCTGTAATACAACTAGCTCCTGTAATACAACTAGCTCCTGTAATACAACTAGCTCCTGTAATACAACTAGCTCCTATAATACAACTAGCTCCTGTAATACAACTAGCTCCTGTAATACAACTAGCTCCTGAAATACAACTAGCTCCTGTATTACAACTAGCTCCTGTATTACAACTAGGTCCTGTATTACAACTAGCTCCTGTAATACAACTAGCTCCTGTAATACAACTAGCTCCTGTAATACAACTAGCTCATGTAATACAACTAGCTCCTGTAATACAACGAGCTCCTGTAATACAACTAGCTCCTGTAATACAACTAGCTCCTGTAATACAACTAGCTCCTGTATTACAACTAGCTCCTGTATTACAACTAGCTCCTGTATTACAACTAGCTCCTGTAATACAACTAGCTCCTGTAATACAACTAGCTCCTGTAATACAACTAGCTCATGTAATACAACTAGCTCCTGTAATACAACTAGCTCCTGTAATACATCTGGCTCCTGTATTACAACTAGCTCCTGTAAAACAACTAGCTCCTGTAATACAACTAGCTCCTGTATTACAACTAGCTCCTATAATACAACTAGCTCCTGTAATACAACTAGCTCCTGTAATTCAACTAGCTCCTGTATTACAACTAGCTCCTGTAATACAACTAGCTCCTATAATACAACTAGCTCCTGTATTACAACTAGCTCCTGTATTACAACTAGCTCCTGTAATACAACTAGCTCCTGTAATACAACTAGCTCCTGTAATACATCTGGCTCCTGTATTACAACTAGCTCCTGTAAAACAACTAGCTCCTGTAATACAACTAGCTCCTGTATTACAACTAGCTCCTGTAATACAACTAGCTCCTGTAATACAACTAGCTCCTGTAATTCAACTAGCTCCTGTATTACAACTAGCTCCTGTAATACAACTAGCTCCTATAATACAACTAGCTCCTGTATTACAACTAGCTCCTGTATTACAACTAGCTCCTGTAATACAACTAGCTCCTGTAATACAACTAGCTCCTGTAATACAACTAGCTCCTGTAATACAACTAGCTCCTGTAATACAACTAGCTCTTGCAATACAACTGGCTCCTATAATACAACTAGCTCATGTAATACAACTAGCTCCTGTATTACAACTAGCTCCTGTATTACAACTAGCTCCTATAATACAACTAGCTCCTGTAATACAACTAGCTCCTGTAATACATCTGGCTCCTGTAATGCAACTAGCTCCTGTATTACAACTAGCTCCTGTAATACACATTATGGCTAGCTACGTCGTTGTATTTATTTAAGATACTCTTTGAAGATGTACTTTTCAGACATGTTAGGAAGGTGGGGTTGGGACTCTGCTGACGTTAGGCTGAAGGACTCTGCTGACGTTAGGCTGAAGGACTCTGCTGACGTTAGGCTGAAGGACTCTGCTGACGTTAGGCTGAAGGACTCTGCTGACGTTAGGCTGAAGGACTCTGCTGACGTTAGGCTGAAGGACTCTGCTGACGTTAGGCTGAAGGACTCTGCTGACGGACTCTGCTGACGTTAGGCTGAAGGACTCTGCTGACGTTAGGCTGAAGGACTCTGCTGATGTTAGGCTGAAGGACTCTGCTGACGTTAGGCTGAAGGACTCTGCTGACGTTAGGCTGAAGGACTCTGCTGACGTTAGGCTGAAGGACTCTGCTGACGTTAGGCTGAAGGACTCTGCTGACGTTAGGCTGAAGGACTCTGCTGATGTTAGGCTGAAGGACTCTGCTGACGTTAGGCTGAAGGACTCTGCTGACGTTAGGCTGAAGGACTCTGCTGACGTTAGGCTGAAGGACTCTGCTGACGTTAGGCTGAAGGACTCTGCTGACGTTAGGCTGAAGGACTCTGCTGATGTTAGGCTGAAGGACTCTGCTGATGTCAGGCTGAAGGACTCTGCTGATGTTAGGCTGAAGGACTCTGCTGATGTTAGGCTGAAGGACTCTGCTGATGTTAGGCTGAAGGACTCTGCTGACGTTAGGCTGAAGGACTCTGCTGATGTTAGGCTGAAGGACTCTGCTGACGTTAGGCTGAAGGACACTGCTGACGTTAGGCTGAAGGACTCTGCTGACGTTAGGCTGAAGGACTCTGCTGATGTTAGGCTGAAGGACTCTGCTGATGTTAGGCTGAAGGACACTGCTGACGTTAGGCTGAAGGACACTGCTGACGTTAGGCTGAAGGACTCTGCTGACGGACTCTGCTGACGTTAGGCTGAAGGACACTGCTGACGTTAGGCTGAAGGACTCTGCTGATGTTAGGCTGAAGGACACTGCTGACGTTAGGCTGAAGGACTCTGCTGACGTTAGGCTGAAGGACTCTGCTGACGGACTCTGCTGATGTTAGGCTGAAGGACTCTGCTGACGTTAGGCTGAAGGACTCTGCTGACGGACTCTGCTGATGTTAGGCTGAAGGACTCTGCTGGCGTTAGGCTGAAGGACTCTGCTGACGTTAGGCTGAAGGACTCTGCTGACGTTAGGCTGAAGGACTCTGCTGGCGTTAGGCTGAAGGACTCTGCTGACGTTAGGCTGAAGGACTCTGCTGACGTTAGGCTGAAGGACTCTGCTGACGTTAGGCTGAAGGACTCTGCTGACGTTAGGCTGAAGGACTCTGCTGACGGACTCTGCTGTCGTTAGGCTGAAGGACTCTGCTGACGTTAGGCTGAAGGACTCTGCTGATGTTAGGCTGAAGGACTCTGCTGACGGACTCTGCTGACGTTAGGCTGAAGGACTCTGCTGACGTTAGGCTGAAGGACTCTGCTGACGTTAGGCTGAAGGACTCTGCTGATGTTAGGCTGAAGGACTCTGCTGACGTTAGGCTGAAGGATTCTGCTGATGTTAGGCTGAAGGACTCTGCTGACGTTAGGCTGAAGGACTCTGCTGACGTTAGGCTGAAGGACTCTGCTGACGTTAGGCTGAAGGACTCTGCTGACGTTAGGCTGAAGGACTCTGCTGACGTTAGGCTGAAGGACTCTGCTGAAGGACTCTGCTGACGTTAGGATGAAGGACTCTGCTGACGTTAGGCTGAAGGACAGAGAAGATCATTGACTGGGCTGGGGGGGAGCTAACCCTCGTATGGGTGGGAGGGCCAAGAGACCAGAGGTGGCAGAATGGAACACTCAGGTTTGGGTGTTGGGTTTGAGCAATCATTTCCCTTTTATAAAAATGTGTGTGTGTGTGTGTGTGTGTGTGTGTGTGTGTGTGTGTGTGTGTGTGTGTGTGTGTGTGTGTGTGTGTGTGTGTGTGTGTGTGTGTGTGTGTGTGTAGTGCGTGGGAACGGCGGCTGGGGTCTGTGGTCTCCGTGGTCTGCATGTTCTGTGTCGTGTGGTTCAGGTCTCGTCGTGCGTGTTCGACTCTGCAACTCCCCCCTCTCTCAACGCGGGGGCAGCGGCTGCCGTGGCAACGCCACAGAGACACATCCCTGCGACGCTGCACCCTGTCCAAGTGAGAACACAAACAAACAAACCACATGACTGCTATTGTTGATGTTGGATTGACTGATACACTGTCTGTGTGATTATAGTTGTCGGGGTCTGGGGACCGTGGTCTTCCTGGTTACCGTGCAGTGTGTCGTGTGGCAGTGGGCTGATGATTCGTCAGCGAGAGTGTTCTAACCCCGCCCCCCGGCATGGAGGCAGGAAGTGTGTGGGAGAGACGGCCGACTACGCAGCCTGCGATACCCAGCCCTGTCCAATAGGTAGCAGACATAGACACACAGCTCTAACCCCACAGCCCAGCCCTGTCCAATAGGTAGCAGACATAGACACACAGCTCTAACCCCACAGCCCAGCCCTGTCCAATAGGTAGCAGACATAGACACACAGCTCTAACCCCACAGCCCTGTCCAATAGGTAGCAGACATAGACACATAGCTCTATCCCCACAGCCCTGTCCAATAGGTAGCAGACATAGACACACAGCTCTATCCCCACAGCCTCGTTTATTTATCGTAGTCTGGGGATTCATATAGCACTACAAACAGGCTAGCTCCTTTTAAAGCATTTCAGATGTTGTTTATTTATCATAGTCTGGGTGTAAGGGCTGTCGTTCTCCTCTTCCTCGGATGAGGAGAGGAGAGAAGGATCATCAGACCAAAATGCAGCATTAGGGAAATAAGCCATCTCTTTATTTGTAACGACGATGGCAACACGAAAAACAAAACACTTTCAAAAATACAAAACAAGAAAACGACGTAGACGAAAAAACCTGAACATGAACTTACTTAACTAAAACGTAAAACTCACGGACAGGAACAGACTACATCGAAACGAAACGAACAACCGAACAGTCCCGTATGGTGCAAGACATAACACAGATACGGAAGACAAACACCCACAAAACAAACAGTGAGAACACCCTACCTAAATATGACTCTTAATTAGAGGAAAACGCAAAACACCTGCCTCTAATTAAGAGCCATACCAGGCAACCAAAACCAACATAGAAACAGATAACATAGACTGCCCACCCAAAACACACGCCCTGACCATAAACACATACAAAAACAACATAAAACAGGTCAGGACCGTTACACTGGGGATTCATATAGCACTACAAACAGGCTAGCTCCTTTTAAAGCATTTCAGATGTTTTTTATTTATCGTAGTCTGGGGATTCATATAGCACTACAAACAGGCTAGCTCCTTTTAAAGCATTTCAGATGTTGTTTATTTATCGTAGTCTGGGGATTCATATAGCACTACAAACAGGCTAGCTCCTTTTAAAGCATTTCAGATGTTGTTTATTTATCGTAGTCTGGGGATTCATATAGCACTACAAACAGGCTAGCTCTAACCTCACAACACAGCCTTGTTTATTTATAGTAGTCTGGGGATTCATATAGCACTACAAACAGGCTAGCTCCTTTTAAAGCATTTCAGATGCTGTCATCCGTTTGCTTTACACCAGCTGACTAATGAGCCCAACAGGGTCTGTCCTTCTACCTAAACCATCATTAACCTCGTTTTGGTGAAGGGTCAAACACCAGCTGACTAATGAGCCCACCAGGGTCTGTCCTTCTACCCAAACCATCATTAACCTCGTTTTGGTGAAGGATCAAACACCAGCTGACTAATGAGCCCACCAGGGTCTGTTCTTCTACCCAAACCATCATTAACCTCGTTTTGGTGAAGGATCAAACACCAGCTGACTAATGAGCCCACCAGGGTCTGTCCTTCTACCCAAACCATCATTAACCTCGTTTTGGTGAAGGATCAAACACCAGCTGACTAATGAGCCCACCAGGGTCTGTCCTTCTACCCAAACCATCATTAACCTCGTTTTGGTGAAGGATCAAACACCAGCTGACTAATGAGCCCACCAGGGTCTGTCCTTCTACCCAAACCATCATTAACCTCGTTTTGGTGAAGGATCAAACACCAGCTGACTAATGAGCCCACCAGGGTCTGTCCTTCTACCCAAACCATCATTAACCTCGTTTTGGTGAAGGATCAAACACCAGCTGACTAATGAGCCCACCAGGGTCTGTCCTTCTACCCAAACCATCATTAACCTCGTTTTGGTGAAGGATCAAACACCAGCTGACTAATGAGCCCACCAGGGTCTGTCCTTCTACCCAAACCATCATTAACCTCGTTTTGGTGAAGGATCAAACACCAGCTGACTAATGAACCCACCAGGGTCTGTCCTTCTACCCAAACCATCATTAACCTCGTTTTGGTGAAGGATCAAACACCAGCTGACTAATGAGCCCACCAGGGTCTGTCCTTCTACCCAAACCATCATTAACCTCGTTTTGGTGAAGGATCAAACACCAGCTGACTAATGAGCCCACCAGGGTCTGTCCTTCTACCCAAACCATCATTAACCTCGTTTTGGTGAAGGATCAAACACCAGCTGACTAATGAGCCCACCAGGGTCTGTCCTTCTACCCAAACCATCATTAACCTCGTTTTGGTGAAGGATCAAACACCAGCTGACTAATGAGCCCACCAGGGTCTGTCCTTCTACCCAGACCATCATTAACCTCGTTTTGGTGAAGGATCAAACACCAGCTGACTAATGAGCCCACCAGGGTCTGTCCTTCTACCCAAACCATCATTAACCTCGTTTTGGTGAAGGATCAAACACCAGCTGACTAATGAGCCCACCAGGGTCTGTCCTTCTACCCAAACCATCATTAACCTCGTTTTGGTGAAGGATCAAACACCAGCTGACTAATGAGCCCACCAGGGTCTGTCCTTCTACCCAAACCATCATTAACCTCGTTTTGGTGAAGGATCAAACACCAGCTGACTAATGAGCCCACCAGGGTCTGTCCTTCTACCCAAACCATCATTAACCTCGTTTTGGTGAAGGATCAAACACCAGCTGACTAATGAGCCCACCAGGGTCTGTCCTTCTACCCAAACCATCATTAACCTCGTTTTGGTGAAGGATCAAACACCAGCTGACTAATGAGCCCACCAGGGTCTGTCCTTCTACCCAAACCATCATTAACCTCGTTTTGGTGAAGGATCAAACACCAGCTGACTAATGAACCCACCAGGGTCTGTCCTTCTACCCAAACCATCATTAACCTCGTTTTGGTGAAGGATCAAACACCAGCTGACTAATGAGCCCACCAGGGTCTGTCCTTCTACCCAAACCATCATTAACCTCGTGTCGGTGTCTGATCAAGGATGTGGGGTTGTAAACTATGGGCTCAGTGATCATTCCATCATTTTCTGTAGTAGGAAGGTTCAGGAAACTATGGAGAACTATAGTGCAGATGTTTTGGTTACTTGATTGAGATAATTGTACTGGTGTATTGAAATGCAATGAGGTGATAATGAGACCATTTGTAGATGCTACAGACCAGCTGCCACTCGATGTTGTTGAATTAAGCAAAGAACTGAACCATGGATTTACCATTACATTTTAAAAGCAACGAAGTGAAGAAATAAATTCTATCTGGAGATCCAGGGCCGATTATGTTTTTTATAAGCTATAAGAAATGAAGGAATGAGGTTAACAGGATGATAGAGAGGGCCAAGAATGAGGTTAACAGGATGATAGAGAGGGCCAAGAATGAGGTTAACAGGATGACAGAGAGGGCCAAGAATGAGGTTAACAGGATGATAGAGAGGGCCAAGAATGAGGTTAACAGGATGACAGAGAGGGCCAAGAATGAGGTTAACAGGATGACAGAGAGGGCCAAGAATGAGGTTAACAGGATGACAGAGAGGGCCAAGAATGAGGTTAACAGGATGACAGAGAGGGCCAAGAATGAGGTTAACAGGATGACAGAGAGGGCCAAGAATGAGGTAAACAGGATGACAGAGAGGGCCAAGAATGAGGTTAACAGGATGACAGAGAGGGCCAAGAAGGAGGTTAACAGGATGATAGAGAGGGCCAAGAATGAGGTTAACAGGATGACAGAGAGGGCCAAGAATGAGGTTAACAGGATGATAGAAAGGGCCAAGAATGAGGTTAACAGGATGACAGAGAGGGCCAAGAATGAGGTTAACAGGATGACAGAGAGGGCCAAGAATGAGGTTAACAGGATGACAGAGAGGGCCAAGAATGAGGTTAACAGGATGACAGAGAGGGCCAAGAATGAGGTTAACAGGATAACAGAGAGGGCCAAGAATGAGGTTAACAGGATGACAGAGAGGGCAAAGAATGAGGTTAACAGGATGACAGAGAGGGCCAAGAATGAGGTTAACAAGATGACAGAGGATGATAGGGCCAAGAACCATTATTCCACTGACAACATAGTTGCGAACAGGAACAATCCAAGTAAACTATGGAAGTTTTTGAAGCAGTTAGGATACAGTACAGATAATTTATTCCATAACAGTCTAAACTAACGTATGGAATTGTTTTAAGATTGTCATACCAAGGATAATTTAGCGATTTGATATGGAATTTTAGGAAGTAGAAAATATTAAGTAGAAAATATGTATGTATATTTAAACAATAATTTGATGAAACATTGATTTTGGCCTTTCTGCTAAAATCAAATGAAATTAAATGTTATTGGTCACATACACATATTTAGCAGATGTTATTGCAGGTGCGGCAAAATGCTTGTGTTCCTAGCTCCAACAGTGCAGTAGTATCTAACTAAATGCTTGTGTTTCTAGCTCCAACAGTGCAGTAATATCTAACTAAATGCTGGTGTTCCTAGCTCCAACAGAGCAGTAGTATCTAACTAAATGCTTGTGCTCCTAGCTCCAACAGAGCAGTAGTATCTAACTAAATGCTGGTGTTCCTAGCTCCAACAGTACAGTAGTATCTAACTAAATGCTGGTGTTTCTAGCTCCAACAGTGCAGTAGTATCTAACTAAATGCTTGTGTTCCTAGCTCCAACAGAGCAGTAGTATCTAACTAAATGCTTGTGTTCCTAGCTCCAACAGAGCAGTAGTATCTAACTAAATGCTGGTGTTTCTAGCTCCAACAGTACAGTAGTATCTAACTAAATGCTGGTGTTTCTAGCTCCAACAGTGCAGTAGTATCTAACTAAATGCTTGTGTTTCTAGCTCCAACAGTGCAGTAGTATCTAACTAAATGCTTGTGTTCCTGGCTCCAACAGTAGTATCTAACTAAATGCTTGTGTTCCTAGCTCCAACAGAGTAGTAGTATCTAACTAAATGCTTGTGTTCCTAGCTCCAACAGTGCAGTAGTATCTAACTAAATGCTTGTGTTCCTAGCTCCAACAGAGCAGTAGTATCTAACTAAATGCTTGTGTTCCTAGCTCCAACAGTGCAGTAGTATCTAACTAAATGCTTCTGCTCCTAGCTCCAACAGAGCAGTAGTATCTAACTAAATGCTTGTGTTTCTAGCTCCAACAGAGCAGTAGTATCTAACTAAATGCTTGTGTTCCTAGCTCCAACAGAGCAGTAGTATCTAACTAAATGCTTGTGTTCCTAGCTCCAACAGAGCAGTAATATCTAACTAAATGCTTGTGTTCCTAGCTCCAACAGTAATATCTAACTTAATGCTTGTGTTCCTAGATCCAACAGAGCAGTAGTATCTAACTAAATGCTTGTGCTCCTAGCTCCAACAGTGCAGTAGTATCTAACTAAATGCTTGTGTTCCTAGCTCCAACAGAGCAGTAATATCTAACTAAATGCTTGTGTTCCTAGCTCCAACAGTAATATCTAACTTAATGCTTGTGTTCCTAGATCCAACAGAGCAGTAGTATCTAACTAAATGCTTGTGCTCCTAGCTCCAACAGTGCAGTAGTATCTAACTAAATGCTTGTGTTCCTAGCTCCAACAGTGCAGTAGTATCTAACTAAATGCTTGTGTTCCTAGCTCCAACAGTAATATCTAACTAAATGCTTGTGTTCCTAGCTCCAACAGTGCAGTAGTATCTAACTAAATGCTTGTGTTCTTAGCTCCAACAGTGCAGCAATATCTAACTAAATGCTGGTGTTCCTAGCTCCAACAGTGCAGTAATATCTAACTAAATGCTGGTGTTCCTAGCTCCAACAGTGCAGTAATATCTAACTAAATGCTTGTGTTCCTAGCTCCAACAGTGCAGTAGTATCTAACTAAATGCTTGTGTTCCTAGCTCCAACAGTAATATCTAACTAAATGCTTGTGTTCCTAGCTCCAACAGTGCAGTAGTATCTAACTAAATGCTGGTGTTCCTAGCTCCAACAGTGCAGTAATATCTTACTAAATGCTGGTGTTTCTAGCTCCAACAGTGCAGTAGTATCTAACTAAATGCTTGTGTTCCTAGCTCCAACTTTGCAGTAGTATCTAACTAAATGCGTGTGTTCATAGCTCCAACAGTGCAGTAGTATCTAACTAAATGCTTATGTTCCCAGCTCCATCAGTACAGTAATATCTAACTAAATGCTTGTGTTCCTAGCTCCAACAGTGCAGTAGTATCTAACTAAATGCTTGTGTTCCTAGCTCCAACAGTATCTAACTAAATGCTTGTGTTCCTAGCTCCAACAGTATCTAACTAAATGCTTGTGTTCCTAGCTCCAACAGTGCAGTAATATCTACCTAAATGGTTGTGTTCCTAGCTCCAACAGTATCTAACTAAATGCTTGTGTTCCTAGCTCCAACAGTATCTAACTAAATGCTTGTGTTCCTAGCTCCAACAGTATCTAACTAAATGCTTGTGTTCCTAGCTCCAACAGTATCTAACTAAATGCTTGTGTTCCTAGCTCCAACAGTATCTAACTAAATGCTTGTGTTCCTAGCTCCAACAGTATCTAACTAAATGCTTGTGTTCCTAGCTCCAACAGTATCTAACTAAATGCTTGTGTTTCTAGCTCCAACAGTATCTAACTAAATGCTTGTGCTCCTAGCTCCAACAGTGCAGTAATATCTAACTAAATGCTTGTGTTCCTAGCTCCAACAGTGCAGTAGTATCTAACTAAATGCTTGTGTTCCTAGCTCCAACAGTGCAGTAGTATCTAACTAAATGCTTGTGTTCCTAGCTCCAACAGTGCAGTAGTATCTAACTAAATGCTTATGTTCCCAGCTCCATCAGTACAGTAATATCTAACTAAATGCTTGTGTTCCTAGCTCCAACAGTGCAGTAGTATCTAACTAAATGCTTGTGTTCCTAGCTCCAACAGTATCTAACTAAATGCTTGTGTTCCTAGCTCCAACAGTATCTAACTAAATGCTTGTGTTCCTAGCTCCAACAGTGCAGTAATATCTAACTAAATGCTTGTGCTCCTAGCTCCAACAGAGCAGTAGTATCTAACTAAATGCTGGTGTTCCTAGCTCCAACAGTACAGTAGTATCTAACTAAATGCTGGTGTTTCTAGCTCCAACAGTGCAGTAGTATCTAACTAAATGCTTGTGTTCCTAGCTCCAACAGAGCAGTAGTATCTAACTAAATGCTTGTGTTCCTAGCTCCAACAGAGCAGTAGTATCTAACTAAATGCTGGTGTTTCTAGCTCCAACAGTACAGTAGTATCTAACTAAATGCTGGTGTTTCTAGCTCCAACAGTGCAGTAGTATCTAACTAAATGCTTGTGTTTCTAGCTCCAACAGTGCAGTAGTATCTAACTAAATGCTTGTGTTCCTGGCTCCAACAGTAGTATCTAACTAAATGCTTGTGTTCCTAGCTCCAACAGTGCAGTAGTATCTAACTAAATGCTTGTGTTCCTAGCTCCAACAGTATCTAACTAAATGCTTGTGTTCCTAGCTCCAACAGTGCAGTAGTATCTAACTAAATGCTTGTGTTCCTAGCTCCAACAGAGCAGTAGTATCTAACTAAATGCTTGTGTTCCTAGCTCCAACAGTGCAGTAGTATCTAACTAAATGCTTCTGCTCCTAGCTCCAACAGAGCAGTAGTATCTAACTAAATGCTTGTGTTTCTAGCCCCAACAGAGCAGTAGTATCTAACTAAATGCTTGTGTTCCTAGCTCCAACAGAGCAGTAGTATCTAACTAAATGCTTGTGTTCCTAGCTCCAACAGAGCAGTAATATCTAACTAAATGCTTGTGTTCCTAGCTCCAACAGTAATGTCTAACTTAATGCTTGTGTTCCTAGATCCAACAGAGCAGTAGTATCTAACTAAATGCTTGTGCTCCTAGCTCCAACAGTGCAGTAGTATCTAACTAAATGCTTGTGTTCCTAGCTCCAACAGAGCAGTAATATCTAACTAAATGCTTGTGTTCCTAGCTCCAACAGTAATATCTAACTTAATGCTTGTGTTCCTAGATCCAACAGAGCAGTAGTATCTAACTAAATGCTTGTGCTCCTAGCTCCAACAGTGCAGTAGTATCTAACTAAATGCTTGTGTTCCTAGCTCCAACAGTGCAGTAGTATCTAACTAAATGCTTGTGTTCCTAGCTCCAACAGTAATATCTAACTAAATGCTTGTGTTCCTAGCTCCAACAGTGCAGTAGTATCTAACTAAATGCTTGTGTTCCTAGCTCCAACAGTGCAGCAACATCTAACTAAATGCTGGTGTTCCTAGCTCCAACAGTGCAGTAATATCTAACTAAATGCTGGTGTTCCTAGCTCCAACAGTGCAGTAATATCTAACTAAATGCTTGTGTTCCTAGCTCCAACAGTGCAGTAGTATCTAACTAAATGCTTGTGTTCCTAGCTCCAACAGTAATATCTAACTAAATGCTTGTGTTCCTAGCTCCAACAGTGCAGTAGTATCTAACTAAATGCTGGTGTTCCTAGCTCCAACAGTGCAGTAATATCTAACTAAATGCTGGTGTTTCTAGCTCCAACAGTGCAGTAGTATCTAACTAAATGCTTGTGTTCCTAGCTCCAACTTTGCAGTAGTATCTAACTAAATGCGTGTGTTCCTAGCTCCAACAGTGCAGTAGTATCTAACTAAATGCTTATGTTCCCAGCTCCATCAGTACAGTAATATCTAACTAAATGCTTGTGTTCCTAGCTCCAACAGTGCAGTAGTATCTAACTAAATGCTTGTGTTCCTAGCTCCAACAGTATCTAACTAAATGCTTGTGTTCCTAGCTCCAACAGTATCTAACTAAATGCTTGTGTTCCTAGCTCCAACAGTGCAGTAATATCTACCTAAATGGTTGTGTTCCTAGCTCCAACAGTATCTAACTAAATGCTTGTGTTCCTAGCTCCAACAGTATCTAACTAAATGCTTGTGTTCCTAGCTCCAACAGTATCTAACTAAATGCTTGTGTTCCTAGCTCCAACAGTATCTAACTAAATGCTTGTGTTCCTAGCTCCAACAGTATCTAACTAAATGCTTGTGTTCCTAGCTCCAACAGTATCTAACTAAATGCTTGTGTTCCTAGCTCCAACAGTATCTAACTAAATGCTTTTGTTTCTAGCTCCAACAGTATCTAACTAAATGCTTGTGCTCCTAGCTCCAACAGTGCAGTAATATCTAACTAAATGCTTGTGTTCCTAGCTCCAACAGTGCAGTAGTATCTAACTAAATGCTTGTGTTCCTAGCTCCAACAGTGCAGTAGTATCTAACTAAATGCTTGTGTTCCTAGCTCCAACAGTGCAGTAGTATCTAACTAAATGCTTATGTTCCCAGCTCCATCAGTACAGTAATATCTAACTAAATGCTTGTGTTCCTAGCTCCAACAGTGCAGTAGTATCTAACTAAATGCTTGTGTTCCTAGCTCCAACAGAGCAGTAGTATCTAACTAAATGCTTGTGTTCCTAGCTCCAACAGAGCAGTAGTATCTAACTAAATGCTGGTGTTTCTAGCTCCAACAGTACAGTAGTATCTAACTAAATGCTGGTGTTTCTAGCTCCAACAGTGCAGTAGTATCTAACTAAATGCTTGTGTTTCTAGCTCCAACAGTGCAGTAGTATCTAACTAAATGCTTGTGTTCCTGGCTCCAACAGTAGTATCTAACTAAATGCTTGTGTTCCTAGCTCCAACAGTGCAGTAGTATCTAACTAAATGCTTGTGTTCCTAGCTCCAACAGTATCTAACTAAATGCTTGTGTTCCTAGCTCCAACAGTGCAGTAGTATCTAACTAAATGCTTGTGTTCCTAGCTCCAACAGAGCAGTAGTATCTAACTAAATGCTTGTGTTCCTAGCTCCAACAGTGCAGTAGTATCTAACTAAATGCTTCTGCTCCTAGCTCCAACAGAGCAGTAGTATCTAACTAAATGCTTGTGTTTCTAGCCCCAACAGAGCAGTAGTATCTAACTAAATGCTTGTGTTCCTAGCTCCAACAGAGCAGTAGTATCTAACTAAATGCTTGTGTTCCTAGCTCCAACAGAGCAGTAATATCTAACTAAATGCTTGTGTTCCTAGCTCCAACAGTAATGTCTAACTTAATGCTTGTGTTCCTAGATCCAACAGAGCAGTAGTATCTAACTAAATGCTTGTGCTCCTAGCTCCAACAGTGCAGTAGTATCTAACTAAATGCTTGTGTTCCTAGCTCCAACAGAGCAGTAATATCTAACTAAATGCTTGTGTTCCTAGCTCCAACAGTAATATCTAACTTAATGCTTGTGTTCCTAGATCCAACAGAGCAGTAGTATCTAACTAAATGCTTGTGCTCCTAGCTCCAACAGTGCAGTAGTATCTAACTAAATGCTTGTGTTCCTAGCTCCAACAGTGCAGTAGTATCTAACTAAATGCTTGTGTTCCTAGCTCCAACAGTAATATCTAACTAAATGCTTGTGTTCCTAGCTCCAACAGTGCAGTAGTATCTAACTAAATGCTTGTGTTCCTAGCTCCAACAGTGCAGCAATATCTAACTAAATGCTGGTGTTCCTAGCTCCAACAGTGCAGTAATATCTAACTAAATGCTGGTGTTCCTAGCTCCAACAGTGCAGTAATATCTAACTAAATGCTTGTGTTCCTAGCTCCAACAGTGCAGTAGTATCTAACTAAATGCTTGTGTTCCTAGCTCCAACAGTAATATCTAACTAAATGCTTGTGTTCCTAGCTCCAACAGTGCAGTAGTATCTAACTAAATGCTGGTGGTCCTAGCTCCAACAGTGCAGTAATATCTAACTAAATGCTGGTGTTTCTAGCTCCAACAGTGCAGTAGTATCTAACTAAATGCTTGTGTTCCTAGCTCCAACTTTGCAGTAGTATCTAACTAAATGCGTGTGTTCCTAGCTCCAACAGTGCAGTAGTATCTAACTAAATGCTTATGTTCCCAGCTCCATCAGTACAGTAATATCTAACTAAATGCTTGTGTTCCTAGCTCCAACAGTGCAGTAGTATCTAACTAAATGCTTGTGTTCCTAGCTCCAACAGTATCTAACTAAATGCTTGTGTTCCTAGCTCCAACAGTATCTAACTAAATGCTTGTGTTCCTAGCTCCAACAGTGCAGTAATATCTACCTAAATGGTTGTGTTCCTAGCTCCAACAGTATCTAACTAAATGCTTGTGTTCCTAGCTCCAACAGTATCTAACTAAATGCTTGTGTTCCTAGCTCCAACAGTATCTAACTAAATGCTTGTGTTCCTAGCTCCAACAGTATCTAACTAAATGCTTGTGTTCCTAGCTCCAACAGTATCTAACTAAATGCTTGTGTTCCTAGCTCCAACAGTATCTAACTAAATGCTTGTGTTCCTAGCTCCAACAGTATCTAACTAAATGCTTTTGTTTCTAGCTCCAACAGTATCTAACTAAATGCTTGTGCTCCTAGCTCCAACAGTGCAGTAATATCTAACTAAATGCTTGTGTTCCTAGCTCCAACAGTGCAGTAGTATCTAACTAAATGCTTGTGTTCCTAGCTCCAACAGTGCAGTAGTATCTAACTAAATGCTTGTGTTCCTAGCTCCAACAGTGCAGTAGTATCTAACTAAATGCTTATGTTCCCAGCTCCATCAGTACAGTAATATCTAACTAAATGCTTGTGTTCCTAGCTCCAACAGTGCAGTAGTATCTAACTAAATGCTTGTGTTCCTAGCTCCAACAGTATCTAACTAAATGCTTGTGTTCCTAGCTCCAACAGTATCTAACTAAATGCTTGTGTTCCTAGCTCCAACAGTGCAGTAATATCTAACTAAATGGTTGTGTTCCTAGCTCCAACAGTATCTAACTAAATGCTTGTGTTCCTAGCTCCAACAGTATCTAACTAAATGCTTGTGTTCCTAGCTCCAACAGTATCTAACTAAATGCTTGTGTTCCTAGCTCCAACAGTATCTAACTAAATGCTTGTGTTCCTAGCTCCAACAGTATCTAACTAAATGCTTGTGTTCCTAGCTCCAACAGTATCTAACTAAATGCTTGTGTTTCTAGCTCCAACAGTATCTAACTAAATGCTTGTGCTCCTAGCTCCAACAGTGCAGTAATATCTAACTAAATGCTTGTGTTCCTAGCTCCAACAGTGCAGTAGTATCTAACTAAATGCTTGTGTTCCTAGCTCCAACAGTATCTAACTAAATGCTTGTGTTCCTAGCTCCAACAGTGCAGTAGTATCTAACTAAATGCTTGTGTTCCTAGCTCCAACAGTGCAGTAGTATCTAACTAAATGCTTGTGTTCCTAGCTCCAACAGTGCAGTAGTATCTAACTAAATGCTTGTGTTCCTAGCTCCAACAGAGCAGTAGTATCTAACTAAATGGTTGTGTTCCTAGCTCCAGCAGTATCTAACTAAATGCTTGTGTTCCTAGCTCCAACAGTGCAGTAGTATCTAACTAAATGCTTGTGTTCCTAGCTCCAACAGTATCTAACTAAATGCTTGTGTTCCTAGCTCCAACAGTATCTAACTAAATGCTTGTGTTCCTAGCTCCAACAGTGCAGTAGTATCTAACTAAATGCTGGTGTTCCTAGCTCCAACAGTGCAGTAGTATCTAACTAAATGCTTGTGCTCCTAGCTCCAACAGTGCAGTAGTATCTAACTAAATGCTTGTGTTCCTAGCTCCAACAGTGCAGTAGTATCTAACTAAATGCTTGTGTTTCTAGCTCCAAAAGTGCAGTAGTATCTAACTAAATGCTTGTGTTCCTAGCTCCAACAGTGCAGTAGTATCTAACTAAATGCTTGTGTTTCTAGCTCCAACAGTGCAGTAGTATCTAACTAAATGCTTGTGTTCCTAGCTCCAACAGTGCAGTAGTATCTAACTAAATGCTTGTGTTCCTAGCTCCAACAGAGCAGTAGTATCTAACTAAATGCTGGTGTTCCTAGCTCCAACAGTGCAGTAGTATCTAACTAAATGCTGGTGTTCCTAGCTCCAACAGTGCAGTAGTATCTAACAATTCACAGCAATACACACACATCTAAAGGTAAAAGAATGGAATTAAGAAATATTAAATATTAGGACGAGCAACGTCGGAGTGGCATTGGCTAAAATACAGTAGAATAGAATACAGTTTAAGATGAGTAAAGCTGTATGTAAGATGTAAGAAGGGCTTTATAAATACATTTGATTGATTGATTGTATTTAAACATTATTTAAAAATAATTAAAGTGACTAGTGTTCCATTATTAAAGTGATTTCAAGTCTATGCATATAGGGCATTAGCCTCTAAGGTGCAGGGTTGCGTAACCGGGTGGAGGCAAGTCTGATGGCCAGTCTGATGGCCTTGAGATAGAAGCTGTTTTTCAGTCTCTCGGTCCCAGCTTTGATGCACCTGTACTGACCTCGCCTTCTTGGATGATAGCGGGGTGAACAGGCCGTGGCTCGGGTGGTTGATGTCCTTGATGATATTTTTGGCCTTCCTGTGACATCGGGTGGTGTAGGTATCCTGGAGGGCAGGTAGTTTGCCCCCGGTGATGCGTTGGGCACCCTCTGGAGAGCCCTGCGGTTGCGGGCGGAGCAGTTGCCGTACCAGGCAGCCAGACAGGATGCTCTCAATTGTGCATCTGTAAAAGTTTGTGAGGATTTTAGTGGCCAAGCCAAATTTCTTCAGCCTCCTGAGGTTGAAGAGGCGCTTTTGCGCCTACTTCACCACACTGTCTGTGTGGGTGGACCATTTCAGATCGTCAGTGATGTGTACGCCGAGGAACTTGAAGCTTTCCACCTTGTCCACTGCAGTCCTGTAGATGTGGATATGGGGGATGCTCCCTCTGCTGTTTCCTGAATTCCACGATCAGCTGCTTTGTTTTGTGGATGTTTGGTGGGAGGTTGTTTTCCTGACACCACACTCCGAGTGCCCTCACCTCCTCCCTGTAGGCCGTCTCGTCATTGTGGGTAATCAAGCTTGATGATTGAGTTGGAGGCGTTGCTTGTCCACGCTGTCATGAGTGAATAGGGAGTACAGGAGGGGGCTGAGCACGCACTCTTGAGAGGTCCAGTGTTGAGGATCAGCGAAGTGGAGGTGTTGTTTCCTACCTTCACCACCTGGGGGCGGCCCGTCAGGAAGTCCAGGACCCAGTTGCACAGGGCGGGGTCGAGACCCAGGACCATGAGCTTAATAATGAGCTTGGAGGGTACTATGGTGTTGAATGCTGAGCTATAGTCAATGAACAGCATTCTTACATAGGTATTCCTCTTGTCCAGATGGGTTAGGGCAGTGTGCAGTGCGATGGCGATTGCATCGTCTGTGGATCTAAGCAAATTGAAGTGGGTCTAGGGTGGTCGGTCAGGTGGAGGTGATATGGTCCTTAACTACCCTCTCAAAGCACTTCATGATGACAGAAGTGAGTGCTACGGGGCGATAGAAATTTAGTTCAGTTGCCTTTGCTTTCTTGGGTACAGGAACAATGGTGGACATCTTGAAGCAAGTGGGGAGAGCAGACTCGGATAGGGAGAGATTGAATATGCCCGTAAACACTCCAGCCAGCTGGTCTGCGCATGCTTTGAGGACGCGGCTAGGGATGCCGTCTGGGCTGGCAGCCATGCGAGGGTTAACACATTTAAACGTCTTACTTACGTCGGCCACAGAGAAGGAGAGCCCACAGTCCTTGATAGTGGTCGGTGGCACTGTGTTATCCTCAAAGCGGGCGAAAAAGGTGTTTAGCTTGTCCGGAAGCAAGACGTCGGTGTCCGCGACATGGCAGGTTTTCCCTTGTAGTCTGTGATTGTAGGCCACATACGTGTCTGAGCTGTTGAATTGCAATTCCACTTTGTCTCTGCACTGACATTTGACATGTTTCATTATTATTCATCATCATCCACTTTGTTAAATGTTCGTGCTTTCAGTTTTGCGTGAATGCTGCCAACTATTAACGGTTTCTGGTTTGGGAAGGTTTTAATAGTCACAGTAGGTACAACCTCTCCTATACAATTCCTGATGAACTCAGTCACCGTATCCGTTATTCTCAGAGGCTGAACGACAATAAAAACTGAACGACTAAAATGCACCCTGAGGAAAAGCAAAGTGAAAAAGGTGTGTTTTAAGATCTCAGAAAAATTTCCACCGTTTTGGATCCTTCAGGTTCTCTGGCAGGCTATTCCAGAGGCTGGGGGCATAATAACTAAAGGCTGCCTCTCCATACCTCTTGGTTCTAGGCTTTGGGATAGTTAAAAGACCTGTGCCAGAGGAGCTGAGGGACCTACTGGATACATAACTTAGAAGCATGTCTGTATTGGGGTGCACAGTCGTGGTTTGATTTTAAACCAATAGTGGAATCTTAAAATGATTTCTAAAACGTACAGGCAGCCAGTGCAGAGACCTTAAAACCGGTGTAATGTGTGCTCTCCGTCTGGTCTTGGTCAGTACCCTGCAGCATTCTGTATGTTTTGCAGTTGACCAATGGCTTCCTGGGCAGATGAGACAGGAGAGCATTACAGTAGTCAAGCCTGCTTGTAATAAAAGCCTGGATGAGTGTCCTTGTATCAGCCTGAGAGAGAAACGGCAGCACCTTGGCAAGGTGGTAAAAAGCTATGTTGGTCACATTCCTAATGTGTGATTCGAAATTGAGTTCAGAATGTAAAATAACACCTAGGTTTTTCACCTGGTGTTTTATCTTTATTATCCGTGAATTTAAATGTGCAACCAGATTCTCTCTCTGTGCTTTTGGCTCCAACAATAAGTACCTTGGTCTTGCTTTAGCTGGAGGAAGTTGTGAGCCATCCAAGTAGTTAAATCACTAATCCAGTGTAATAATTTATCCATGCAGCTAAAACAAACAATACAGGTACATCTGAATGGTGGCACTGGACTATAGGTGGGTCATTGTTTGTGTCCACTACCACTGGAGCACTCCTCTGTTTTAACATTTTATAGTCAATTCTACCAATCAAACTCTACGGCCTTCCTCTCTCTCTCTCTGTGTAGACAGCTGTCTTTCTAGGCCCTGCTTCCCTGGGGTCTCCTGCCACTCTGGGACTGATGGCTTGTGGGAATGTGGGCCCTGTCCACTGGGTTACCATGGAAATGGCTCTGTCTGTGAAGACCAGGATGAAGTAAATACACGCACACACGCACACACACACACACACACACACACACACACACACACACACACACACACACACACACACACACACACACACACACACACACACACACACACACACACACACACACACACACACACACACACACACACACACACACACACACACTATCTCTGTGTGAGTAGTGTGTGTAGTGTGTGTTGCCAGGTGTGTAACCTCTCTCCTACAGTGTGTGTTGCAGGGTGTGTGTGTAACCTCTCTCCTACAGTGTGTGTTGCAGGGTGTGTGTGTGACCGAGTGTGTGAACACAGACCCAGGGTTCCACTGCCTCCCCTGCCCCTCGCGATATCACGGCAACCAACCCTATGGTCTCGGACTGGAAGACGCCAACAACACCAAACAGGCCAGTGTGTATGTGTGGTGTGTGTGTGTGGTGTGTGTGTGTGGTGTGTGGTGTGTATGTGTGGTGTGTGTGTGTGGTGTGTGTGTGTGTGGTGTGTGGTGTGTGGTGTGTGTGTGTGGTGTGTATGTGTGGTGTGTGGTGTGCGGTGTGTGTGTGTGTGTATGTGTGGTGTGTGGTGTGTGGTGTGTGGTGTGTGGTGTGTGTGTGGTGTGTGTGTGTGTGGTGTGTGGTGTGTGGTGTGTGTGGTGTGTGGTGTGTGGTGTGTGGTGTGTGGTGTGTGGTGTGTGTGTGTGTGTGGTGTGTGGTGTGTGGTGTGTGGTGTGTGGTGTGTGGTGTGTGGTGTGTGTGTGTGGTGTGTGTGTGTGGTGTGTGGTGTGTGTGTGTGTGGTGTGTGGTGTGTGGTGTGTGGTGTGTGGTGTGTGTGTGTGTGTGTGTGTGGTGTGTGGTGTGTGGTGTGTGTGTGTGGTGTGTGGTGTGTGGTGTGTGTGTGTATGTGTGGTGTGTGTGTGTGTGGTGTGTGTGTGTGTATGTGTGGTGTGTGGTGTGTGGTGTGTGTGTGTGGTGTGTGTGTGTGGTGTGTATGTGTGGTGTGTGGTGTGCGGTGTGTGTGTGTGTGTGTGTATGTGTGGTGTGTGGTGTGTGGTGTGTGGTGTGTGGTGTGTGTGTGGTGTGTGTGTGTGTGGTGTGTGGTGTGTGGTGTGTGTGTGGTGTGTGTGTGTGTGGTGTGTGGTGTGTGGTGTGTGGTGTGTGTGGTGTGTGGTGTGTGGTGTGTGTGGTGTGTGGTGTGTGGTGTGTGTGTGTGTGGTGTGTGGTGTGTGTGTGTGTGGTGTGTGGTGTGTGGTGTGTGGTGTGTGGTGTGTGTGTGTGTATGTGTGGTGTGTGTGTGTGTGGTGTGTGTGTGTGTATGTGTGGTGTGTGGTGTGTGGAGTGTGTGTGTGTATGTGTGGTGTGTGTGTGTGTGGTGTGTGGTGTGTGGTGTGTGTGTGTGGTGTGTATGTGTGGTGTGTGGTGTGCGGTGTGTGTGTGTGTGTATGTGTGGTGTGTGGTGTGTGGTGTGTGGTGTGTGGTGTGTGTGTGGTGTGTGTGTGTGTGGTGTGTGGTGTGTGGTGTGTGGTGTGTGTGGTGTGTGGTGTGTGGTGTGTGGTGTGTGTGTGTGTGTGGTGTGTGGTGTGTGGTGTGTGGTGTGTGGTGTGTGTGTGTGGTGTGTGTGTGTGGTGTGTGGTGTGTGTGTGTGTGGTGTGTGGTGTGTGGTGTGTGGTGTGTGGTGTGTGTGTGTGTGTGTGTGGTGTGTGGTGTGTGGTGTGTGTGTGTGGTGTGTGGTGTGTGTGTGTGTGGTGTGTGGTGTGTGGTGTGTGGTGTGTGGTGTGTGGTGTGTGGTGTGTGGTGTGTGGTGTGCGGTGTGTGTGTGTGTGTAGTGTGTGTGTGTAGTGTGTGTGTGTGTGTGTGTGGTGTGTGTGGTGTGTGGTGTGTGGTGTGTGGTGTGTGGTGTGCGGTGTGTGTGGTGTGTGGTGTGTGGTGTGTGGTGTGTGGTGTGTGGTGTGTGGTGTGTGGTGTGTGGTGTGCGGTGTGTGTGTGTGTGGTGTGCGGTGTGTGGTGTGTGGTGTGTGGTGTGTGTGTGTGGTGTGTGGTGTGTGTGTTTTGACTGTAAGTGTGTGGTGTAATTATAAGTGTGTGTGTGTTTAGGTCTGTGAGCCCCACAACCCCTGTAAAGATAATACACACCGTTGCAGTCAGCATGCGGAGTGCGTGTACCTGGGCGTGACGTCGGAGACTGTGTATCGGTGTGTGTGTGGCGTTGGCTTCGCTGGGGACGGCTTCCTGTGTACTGAAGATTCTGACCTAGATGGCTGGCCCAATCATATCCTTCCCTGCCACCACAACACAACCTACCATTGTCTACAGGTACACACTAACACGCACTTAGGCACACGCACCCCCCCCCCACACACACACACACACATACATAACTCATACACACACACGCACATACCTCACACACACACACGCACATACACACACACATAACTCATACACACTCACACACACACACACAAATAACTAACATGTGGGAGACTCCCCAAACATATGGAAGAAGGTACTCAGGTCACATGAGACTAAAATTTAGCTTTTTTGGCCATCAAGGAAAACGTTATGTCTGGGGCAAACCCAACACCTCTCATCGCCCCGAGAATACCATCCCCACAGTGAAGCATGGTAGTGGCAGCATCATGCTGTGGGGGTGTTTTTCATCGGCAGGGGAACTGGTCAGAATTGAAGGAATGATGGATGGCGCTAAATACAGGGAAATTCTTTAGGGAAACCTGTTTCAGTCTTCCAGAGATTTGAGACTGGGACGGAGGTTCACCTTCCAGCAGGACAATGACCCTAAGCATACTGCTAAAGCAACACTAGAGTGGTTTAAGGGGAAACATTTAAATGTCTTGGAATGGCCTAATCAAAGCCCAGACCTCAATCCAATTGAGAATCTGTGGTATGACTTAAAGATTCCTGTACACCAGCGGAACCCATCCAACTTGAAGGAGCTGGAGCAGTTTTGCCTTGAAGAATGGGCAAAAATCCCGGTGGCTAGATATTCCAAGCTTATAGAGACATACCCCAAGAGACTTGCAGCTGTAATTGATGCAAAAGGTGGTTCTACAAAGTATTGACTTTGGGGGGGTGAATAGTTATGCACGCTCAAGTTTTTATTTCTTGTCTGTTTCACAATGAAAAATATTTTGCATCTTCAAAGTGGTATGCATGTGTAAATCAAATGATACAAACCCCCCAAAAATCTATTTTAATTCCAGATTGTAAGGCAACAAAATAGGAAAAATGCCAAGGGGGGTATTCACTTTCGCAAGCCACTGTACATGTATCTAACACCATGCTGGGCTCACTGCTACTTACGGCCATGTAAAATAGACACATTCAGACAGGTTATGGAACAATTAGTTAAGCCCAGAACCACTACAATAACATTTGATTGATTTGATTGAATATATAATAACTGAGCTGTGTTGTGATTGGCTAACAGGATAACTGCCCCGCCCTGCCAAACTCCGGACAGGAAGACCTTGACAACGATCGCCTTGGAGACGCCTGTGACCCTGATGACGACAACGACGATGTCTTAGATGAGAGGGTAAGGGTGAGGCTTTGTGTGTGTGTGTGTGTGTGTGTTTCTGTGTGTGTGTGTTTATTCCATTGTGTGTATGCTCCCTAGGATAACTGCCCTGGACACTACAACCCTCATCAGTTTGACTCTGACAGAGATGGAGTTGGAGACCGCTGTGATAATTGTCCCTTCACCCCCAACCCTTTACAGACTGATACAGACAGCAACGGAGAGGGAGACGCCTGCAGTATCGACATAGATGGAGACGGTGTGTGTGTGTGTGTGTGTGTGTGTGTGTGTGTGTGTGTGTGTGTGTGTGTGTGTGTGTGTGTGTGTGTGTGTGTGTGTGTGTGTGTGTGTGTGTGTGTGTGCAGGGTTGGGTAGGTTACTTTCTAAATGTTATTTGTTATTTGTCATCAGTAAAATAACTTTAGATTACCCAACCTCACTAAACTTAATCTTATTACTTTCAGTGTCAGAGTCATGTGTATGGGTGGCAGGGAAGTCAGGCGCAGGAGAATCAACTTAGTGGAATGGAGTTGTTTAATGACTGTAAACAAAACATAATTCCAAAACTATAAAAACAAAGTGGGTACGAGGACCCGTCGCGCACCAATACAAACACGAAATCTGAACAAGAAACAATCTCTGACAAAGACATGACAGAGGGTTAAATACATAACAGGTAATGAATGGGATTGAAACCAGGTGTGTAGGAGGACAAGACAAAACCAATTGAAAATGAAAAATGGATCAATGATGACTAGAAGACCGGTGACGTCGACCGCTGAGCACCGCCCGAACAAGGAGAGGCATCGACTTCGGCAGAACAAGGAGAGGCATCGACTTCGGCAGAACAAGGAGAGGCATCGACTTCGGCCGAACAAGGAGAGGCATCGACTTCGGCAGAACAAGGAGAGGCATCGAACAAGGAGAGGCATCGACTTCGGCAGAACAAGGAGAGGCATCGACTTCGGCCAAACAAGGAGAGGCATCGACTTCGGCAGAACAAGGAGAGGCATCGACTTCGGCCGAACAAGGAGAGGCATCGACTTCGGCCGAACAAGGAGAGGCATCGACTTCGGCAGAACAAGGAGAGGCATCGAACAAGGAGAGGCATCGACTTCGGCCGAACAAGGAGAGGCATCGAACAAGGAGAGGCATCGAACAAGGAGAGGCATCGAACAAGGAGAGGCATCGACTTCGGCCGAACAAGGAGAGGCATCGACTTCGGCAGAACAAGGAGAGGCATCGACTTCGGCCGAACAAGGAGAGGCATCGACTTCGGCAGAACAAGGAGAGACTTCGAATTCGGCAGAACAAGGAGAGGCATCGACTTCGGCAGAACAAGGAGAGGCATCGACTTCGGCCAAACAAGGAGAGGCATCGACTTCGGCCGAACAAGGAGAGGCATCGACTTCGGCAGAACAAGGAGAGGCATCGACTTCGGCAGAACAAGGAGAGGCATCGACTTCACCCGAACAAGGAGAGGCATCGACTTCGGCCGAACAAGGAGAGGCATCGACTTCGGCAGAACAAGGAGAGGCATCGACTTTGGCCGAACAAGGAGAGGCATCGACTTCGGCAGAACAAGGAGAGGCATCGACTTCGGCAGAACAAGGAGAGGCATCGACTTCGGCAGAACAAGGAGAGGCATCGACTTCGGCAGAACAAGGAGAGGCATCGAACAAGGAGAGGCATCGACTTCGGCAGAACAAGGAGAGGCATCGACTTCGGCAGAACAAGGAGAGGCATCGACTTCGGCAGAACAAGGAGAGGCATCGACTTCGGCAGAACAAGGAGAGGCATCGACTTCGGCAGAACTCGTGACATTCAGTTACCTTTGGATACTTTCCCCTTAACAGGAGTTAGATGAACACACAAAGGATCCATCATCTGGTGACATCATAGTGGTCTCTGATTGGTGGTCATCATCTGGTGTGTCATCATAGTGGTCTCTGATTGGTGGTCATCATCTGGTGTGTCATCATAGTGGTCTCTGATTGGTGGTCATCATTTGGTGTGTCATCATAGTGGTCTCTGATTGGTGGTCATCATCTGGTGTCATCATAGTGGTCTCTGATCGGTGGTCATCATTTGGTGTTATTATAGTGGTCTCTGATTGGTGGTCATCATCTGGTGTCATCGTAGTGGTCTCTGATTGGTGGTCATCATCTGGTGTCGTCATAGTGGTCTCTGATCGGTGGTCATCATTTGGTGTGTCATCATAGTGGTCTCTGATTGGTGGTCATCATCTGGTGTCATCATAGTGGTCTCTGATTGGTGGTCATCATCTGGTGTCATCATAGTGGTCTCTGATTGGTGGTCATCATCTGGTGTCATCATAGTGGTCTCTGATTGGTGGTCATCATCTGGTGTCATCATAGTGGTCTCTGATTGGTGGTCATCATTTGGTGTTATCATAGTGGTCTCTGATTGGTGGTCAGACTCGCTCAGGTGGAACAAACTTAAACTTGTACCTTTTTTCATTACTAAATTGAATGTCATTGAGAAAACAGAAAGCTGTCAATGTATTTTTTTTGTGCAAAAATTCTTTCTCAAATTAAAAGTAATCCTAAAAATATTCATGTCATTTTTTCAAAAGTATCTGTAATTTGATTCCTTCACATGGTAGATCTGTGTGTGTTTGTCTGTGTGTTTGTGTAGAGATGCTGAACGAGCATGATAACTGCCCCCTGCTGTATAACACTGAGCAGAGAGATACAGACCTGGACGGAGTGGGGGACCAATGTGACAACTGTCCTTTTGTGCACAACCCTACACAGGTACGCACGCACACACACAAACAGGTAAACACACACCGTTGTGTAGGTATGAAAGTACACAACATATAAATTAAAAACCAGACACCACGGTCTATAGATTAAAACCAGTCACTACGGTCTATAGATTAAAACCAGACACTACGGTCTATAGATTAAAACCAGACACTACGGTCTATAGATTAAAACCAGACACCACGGTCTATAGATTAAAACCAGACACCGTGGTCTATAGATTAAAACCAGACACCACGGTCTATAGATTAAAACCAGACACCGTGGTCTATAGATTAAAACCAGACAGTGTGGTCTATAGATTAAAACCAGACACCACGGTCTATAGATTAAAACCAGTCACTACGGTCTATAGATTAAAACCAGACACCGTGGTCTATAGATTAAAACCAGACACCGTGGTCTATAGATTAAAACCAGACACCGTGGTCTATAGATTAAAACCAGACACCGTGGTTTATAGATTAAAACCAGACACTACGGTCTATAGATTAAAACCAGACACCACGGTCTATAGATTAAAACCAGACACCGTGGTCTATAGATTAAAACCAGACACCGTGGTCTATAGATTAAAACCAGACACCGTGGTCTATAGATTAAAACCAGACACCGTGGTCTATAGATTAAAACCAGACACCGTGGTCTATAGATTAAAACCAGACACCGTGGTCTATAGATTAAAACCAGACACCGTGGTCTATAGATTAAAACCAGACACCGTGGTCTATAGATTAAAACCAGACACCGTGGTCTATAGATTAAAACCAGACACCGTGGTCTATAGATTAAAACCAGACACCACGGTCTATAGATTAAAACCAGACACCGTGGTCTATAGATTAAAACCAGACACCGTGGTCTATAGATTAAAACCAGACACCACGGTCTATAGATTAAAACCAGACACCGTGGTCTATAGATTAAAACCAGACACCACGGTCTATAGATTAAAACCAGACACCATGGTCTATAGATTAAAACCAGACACCGTGGTCTATAGATTAAAACCAGACACCGTGGTCTATAGATTAAAACCAGACACCGTGGTCTATAGATTAAAACCAGACACCGTGGTCTATAGATTAAAACCAGACACCGTGGTCTATAGATTAAAACCATACGGAGTGGTCTATAGACTAAACCAGACACCACGGTCTATAGATTAAAATCAGACACCGTGGTCTATAGATTAAAACCAGACACCGTGGTCTATAGATTAAAACCAGACACTACGGTCTATAGATTAAAACCAGACACTACGGTCTATAGATTAAAACCAGACACCGTGGTCTATAGATTAAAACCAGACACCGTGGTCTATAGATTAAAACCAGACACCGTGGTCTATAGATTAAAACCAGACACCACGGTCTATAGATTAAAACCAGACACCGTGGTCTATAGATTAAAACCAGACACCACGGTCTATAGATTAAAACCAGACACCGTGGTCTATAGATTAAAACCAGACACCGTGGTCTATAGATTAAAACCAGACACCACGGTTTATAGATTAAAACCAGACACTACGGTCTATAGATTAAAACCAGACACCGTGGTCTATAGATTAAAACCAGACACCACGGTCTATAGATTAAAACCAGACACCGTGGTCTATAGATTAAAACCAGACACCACGGTCTATAGATTAAAACCAGACACCATGGTCTATAGATTAAAACCAGACACCGTGGTCTATAGATTAAAACCAGACACTACGGTCTATAGATTAAAACCAGACACCGTGGTCTATAGATTAAAACCAGACACCGTGGTCTATAGATTAAAACCAGACACCGTGGTCTATAGAATAAAACCAGACACCGTGGTCTATAGATTAAAACCAGACACCGTGGTCTATAGATTAAAACCAGACACCATGGTCTATAGATTAAAACCAGACACCACGGTCTATAGATTAAAACCAGACACCGCGGTCTATATTTTAAACCAGACACCATGGTCTATAGATTAAAACCAGACACCGTGGTCTATAGATTAAAACCAGACACTACGGTCTATAGATTAAAACCAGACACCGTGGTCTATAGATTAAAACCAGACACCGTGGTCTATAGATTAAAACCAGACACCGTGGTCTATAGGATAAAACCAGACACCGTGGTCTATAGATTAAAACCAGACACCGTGGTCTATAGATTAAAACCAGACACCATGGTCTATAGATTAAAACCAGACACTACGGTCTATAGATTAAAACCAGACACTACGGTCTATAGATTAAAACCAGACACCATGGTCTATAGATTAAAACCAGACACCACGGTCTATAGATTAAAACCAGACACCGCGGTCTATATTTTAAACCAGACACCATGGTCTATAGATTAAAACCAGACACCGTGGTCTATATATTAAAACCAGACACCGTGGTCTATAGATTAAAACCAGACACCACGGTCTATAGATTAAAACCAGACACCGCGGTCTATATTTTAAACCAGACACCATGGTCTATAGATTAAAACCAGACACCGTGGTCTATAGATTAAAACCAGACACCGTGGTCTATAGATTAAAACCAGACACCGTGGTCTATAGATTAAAACCAGACACCGCGGTCTATAGATTAAAACCAGACACCGTGGTCTATAGATTAAAACCAGACACCACGGTCTATAGATTAAAACCAGACACCACGGTCTATAGATTAAAACCAGACACCGTGGTCTATAGATTAAAACCAGACACTACGGTCTATAGATTAAAACCAGACACTACGGTCTATAGATTAAAACCAGACACTACGGTCTATAGATTAAAACCAGACACCACGGTCTATAGATTAAAACCAGACACCGTGGTCTATAGATTAAAACCAGACACCGTGGTCTATAGATTAAAACCAGACACCACGGTCTATAGATTAAAACCAGACACCGTGGTCTATAGATTAAAACCAGACACCACGGTCTATAGATTAAAACCAGACACCGTGGTCTATAGATTAAAACCGGACAGTGTGGTCTATAGATTAAAACCAGACACCGCGGTCTATAGATTAAAACCAGACACTACGGTCTATAGATTAAACCCAGACACCGTGGTCTATAGATTAAACCCAGACACCGTGGTCTATAGTTTAAACCAGACACCGTGGTCTATAGATTAAAACCAGACACCGTGGTCTATAGATTAAAACCAGACACCACGGTCTATAGATTAAAACCAGACACCGTGGTCTATAGATTAAAACCAGACACCACGGTCTATAGATTAAAACCAGACACTACCGTCTATAGATTAAAACCAGACACCGTGGTCTATAGATTAAAACCAGACACCACGGTCTATAGATTAAAACCAGACACCGTGGTCTATAGATTAAAACCAGACACCACGGTCTATAGATTAAAACCAGACACCGCGGTCTATATTTTAAACCAGACACCATGGTCTATAGATTAAAACCAGACACCGTGGTCTATAGATTAAAACCAGACACCGTGGTC